>NW_025401124.1:0-301575 GCF_011075055.1 Mangifera indica
TTTATTTAAATTTAGTTTGAAATCAATTTTGGGGAAAGACAAGGTTGACTTTCCTAATCGACTACTTATTCACTCTCTTCGTAATAAAATATTTGAATTTGAATTGAGATCCATCTTTTGTACTAGTTCTAACGTTTGCTATTTAGATTATGGATTTGTTCTAGTGGTCAAAGATTGTATTATGGATTGCACCACTTTGTATTTGGCCTATATAAATGGTCTTATTATCGCTTCTAATCTTTAAACTTAAAGTTTATTTGGATGGAAATTTCTAGATTGCCCTTGAGAGAGTTTTCTTAAATAATCAATTTCCACAGTTCAGGTCTTGTAGCTTGTATTTGTCAATATCAGGATGGCATATTAAAGTTTACGAGGTATTCAAATATTCCCTAATTGAACATGTATAAAAGCATCTTATCTACCCTAAAACTTTATTTGTACTGCATAATTTAAAGAGAGAAGAAGAAAGAGGGTAACCGAATTGTAACTCAATGAGAGCTCACAGTGATATCCACCCGAGATGAGCAAAACAACTCTCCAGGATTGCATGAATTTTATTTTGCGGCAATCTCTTCTTCCTTATACAGAAGAAAATGAAAAATATTCAGCATAATTGAATTGTCATTCTAATTAGCATTAACCTTGGCACCCATCATAATTGAATTGTCATTCTAGTTTCCACAAGTATACCTCATCAACATTACAATCTGCTTTTCCCAAGTCAGCACAAGGGCAGATCACCATCCAATGTGGCTCTGGAATGTACTGAAATTTATAATGCAGTAAAGACAACAAGAAACCAGCTCCAGACGCACACCTAGATTTCATCACATCAATCTCACCATCTCACCTTGAAAATCTGTGTCACAAATAGAGTCCAAGTAAATAACATATATTGAGAAGATATAGAATTTACAAGGTGTTACAGGTCAAAGAGAGAGATTCACCAGATGTAACCAGTAAAAAGTGCAGTGCCAAGTCTTGTTCAGTTAATAATGTGATTTCTGATTTGATCGCCCTTAGTCCTCTGGTCATGACCACAGTAAAGACTTACATCACATTCTTATATTAAATCCAACTATATCCTGGATCCTTAACAACATCATTTTCATTCATTAGCTGTCTCACAGCCCTCAAGTCCTCCCATCTTCCTAGAGAAGAATAGATGTTAACAAGAAGTGAATAAGTAGCAGAATTTTTTGGGTCTAAGCGAAAGAGTTCTTCTGCTGCCCTTTTTGCTAAGCTTATATTAGAGTGCACTCGACAAGAACTTAAAAGAACCTCCCATATAACTGGATCATCTTTATATGGCATCTCATCTATAAGCATTTCTGCTTCATGGAAACGACCAGCCCTACCTAGACAGTCCACCATGCATGTATAGTGATCTAACTTCGGCTCCAGATGATGTTCTTGCTTCATGGAAAGATTTCAACCCCTGCATCAACCAGTCCCGAGTGGCTGCAAGCAGTCAAAACAGCAACAAAGGTTATATCATCAGGTTTCTCACCTGAAGCAATCATGTTCTTGTAGAGACATATAGCCTCATCTCCATATCCATTCTGAGCATATCCATGTATCATCTCATTCCAAGTGACAGAATTTTTGCCATGCATCATATCAAAAAACTTCCTAGCTCCATCTACCACATTTGCAATACATATCAATAAGTGCACTCCCAACAAAGACATCATTAACACATCCATCTTTCTCAATTTGAGCGTGAACCTGTCTGCCCTGAAACGAGTAAGATAACTTTGCACAACAACTCAACACAGTCGCAAAAGAGAATTGAGTAGGAAACATCTCGTTTTTTTCGCATTTGCTTAAAGAAAATCAAAGCTTCTCTATCTTGAGAATTGAGCGTATAACCTGCAATCATAGAGTTCCAACAGACGATATCCAGTTCAGGCATTTTAGAGAATATGAGTTCTGCCAATTCTATCTTCTGACACTTTGAATAAACACCTATTAGTCCACTGGCAACAAAATTGTCAATATGAAAGTCATCTTTCTGTGAGACAGCATGGATTTGTTTCCCAGCCTCCAAAAACCCCATTGCTGAACAAGAACTGAGGATAATAGCCAAAGTAGTCCGATCAGGTTGCAACCCTCGAAACTGCATTTCCCTGAACAGCTTTATAGCTTCCTTGTGATTCTCATTTTGGGAATAGCCAGAGATCATAGCGTTCCATGAACTCACACTAGGAATCAACATGCTATCAAACATTTCTCGTCCGGTTTCAATATCCCCAGACTTGACACATGCTGCAAGCATATTAATATAAGTGACTTCGTCAGGTTCAAAGCCACCAACTTGCATTCTTTTCAAACATTCAACAGCTTTCTTGCTTTCATATCTCTGGCCATACCCAGCTATCATAACATTCCAAGAAACAACACTGACTTCAGAGAGATTAGCAAACACCACTTCAGCACTGTCCATGTCCCCATTCTTTGCATACATATCAAGTAACGAATTACTCAAATGAAGATCTCCTTTAAACCCAAGTTTAATTGTAAGACAGTGCACTTGTTTCCCATGCACATTACTGAAAAACCCATCATCATTCTCAACAAAACCATCAGAATCCCCTCTGCTTCCTCCTCTAGCACAAACACCCAAAACACTAGACAGCGACACAGAATCAATACAAACACCTTTCCTACACATCAACCTAAACATCTCCAGAGCCTCACCAACTCTATCTGTCAGCGCTAACCCACCCATCATTGTGGTAAAACTAACTTCATTAGGCTCATCCATCTCCCCAAAAACTCGAACGGCACATTTTGTCCACCCACACTTAGCATACACACACAACAAAGCATTACCCACATAAATATTCTTATCAAGACCAATCTTAACCGCCAGGCCATGACACCTCCTCCCTTGCACAACATCCAACACAGCAGCACACGCACTCAAAACACTCGCCAATGTGAAATTGGTAGGCAAATAACCTTCCTCAGTCATCCGACTATAAATCCTCAATGCCTTTTCTTCAAACCCTTTTCGTACCAGTGCGGTAATCACATTATTCCATGAGACAACATTTCTTTCCGGCATTTCATCGAACAACTTAGACGCGAGTTCTAAATTTTGGGCCCTACATTGGGCGCTCAAGATTGCGTTCCAAGAAAAGATGTCTCTGCGCGGCATTTGATCGAACAGGTGTTGTGCAGATTTTGGGTTGTTGCATTTAGAATAAAATTCAATGAGCCGATTGGAGAGGAAGGTGTCATTGAAAAGGCCATTGCGAAGAACGTAAGCGTGAATAAGCTTGCCTGATAAATGGGCTTTCTTGTCTATGCAAGACTGCAAGAGATTTGCCACGTGCAGGAAGATGGTCGTTTTTTTCGGTTGCATATTTGTTTGCGCGGGTAAATTATTATTTGAATGGTTTAATTTGTAGGATAAAAAAAATAGGTGGGACCGTGGGAACCTTTCATGGTTAATTATAATTTTACCCTTCAAGGATCCTCACCCAGAGCTAGGTGCGGCAATAACCCACTCGTGTGTTATTAGTAAATAACAATTAAATTACATAATAATATGCCAATTTTTACATCTCTATTCACACTTTGATAGGGTAGTCGAAAGATAAATGATCATATTACTTTTAATTATTTTATTTTTTATAATATTACTAAATTACCTCTAATCATGGTCATCAACGATCTAATCAAATCAAGTTGACGAAATTATAATTAAAAAAATGGGTAACTCTGGCTAATCACACTAAGCAACGTGTGATATGCTAAATTTGGCAAGCTCATACTTGGAAAGGTGCTAAGCAATGGTTGGATCGCACTTAAGATATGATTCAATGGGTAAAACTAGATAGGTGCAATTAGGGGGTCAAAATATACACCATGCAGGTGTACACTTATTTGGTGTAATTCCAATCAAATTGCAGGTTTTTCAATTCAATTTGATAATTTATACTAGAATACGTTTTTTCAAATTTTGAAAAGAAAAATGATTTTTATTCTTTTCTAAAATTAGATTTTTACTAAAGGCTGAAAGACTTATTCCCACCTAAGGTTTAATCTATTCTCAAATACACATTTACAAGGTTTTAAAAACTCACATACTTATTTATTAGTTAATTTCTGTTAGAATTTTTAGTAAGGGTAAGGATAAAACTGTTATTTTACCAATAACATTAAAAAATATATAATTTTATTCATTCCCCCCCACCCCCCCAAGGTTTTGAAAATGGGCATTTCACCCTAGACCTCAACTTGAAAAGTGACTTTTTTCCCTACATCCCTAGGATTTTCTTCTCTCTAGCGACAGGCACCATGTCCTTCCTCCCTTCTCCTGCTACCACTATCAACGACTCCGATGACAAACGAAGAAGCTTTGACCAACGACAGATCATAAACGAATCGAATCGAAGATGAAAAATCAGATTCATCGTGTTTTTATCAAATCGGCTCTAAATCTATCACATTTTCGTCGATTGCAACTGACAAAGCCAAATCGTTGGCTCTTCATTGATTCCAAAAATGATTGTCAATTGCAGCCAACAAAGTTAAGTCAATGACCTTATCAATTTGTCTTTGTCCAAACGAAGACTCGTCTTCACACGAGTCCACAAGAAGGGAGAGAGATTATCGGATAGTGCCAGTTGTCAAAGAGGGTGAAGTTTTGTAGGAAAATTAAAATCCTAGAAAGAAAAGTGAATTTTTTAAAATTTAATTATAAGAAAAAAAATTATTATTATTTTAAATATAAAAAAAATGAGATAAAATTATATATTTTTTAATATTACTGATAAGATAATAGTTTTATTTTTAGTTTTAATTAAAAATTTGATTAAAAATTAATTTATCAATAAATATTTAAATTTTTAAAACTTTGTAAATGTGTATCGAGAATTATACTACAACTTGGACAGAAATAAGTCATTTGGCGTTTTCTAAAATAGATGTTTTATCTCCTACGACAAGACCTGAACAAACCCAGGGGTAGTAACTTTTCTAAATGACCCACCGATACAGATAAGAATTGTTCCAGCTTGTAGCTCGCAAAAGAAGCCTCAAATACAACATGATCACTTCTAAAACCACACAACAGAATTCATTAAATAGCTATTTCGGAGTCACTCCACTCCGTTTGACAATTACATACAATTACTCTTCTACCGTACTGGTGGCACGAAAGCATCTATCAAGCCACCATCTCCTGCATTATCAAAGACAAATGTATATGGAACCCTTAACTTCCACGGCTATAAATTCATACCCGGTTGTTTTCAGAAAGCTAATAAACAACTGCATGCCCAGTTCATTGTTAATAAAATCAACTCCAATGCTTCATTGGGTGCAAAGATTTTGGGTTTTTATGTTCTTTATTGGAATTTTATGGGCGCCAGACTTGCTCTTCTGTAATTATGGCTTGTAGAGCTCTGTAGATGTTAGATTAGGGAAGATGGTTCACGAGACGATTTGTGAACTGGGGTGAGTTTGATGTGTTTGTGGGGAATTCTTTGACTCAGTTTAATGCAGAGAAAGGTTGACTTGCTGATGCGCGCGTTGTTTGTTCGATGAAATGTCTGAGAGAGATTCTGTTTTGTTGAATGTGATGTTTAATGGGCATGTAAAATGTGGGGAAGCAGATAATGCAATAGAGAGATGTTTAAAGAACCGAGAAGAAGTGAGATGAAACCGAATTCTGTGACATTAGCTTGTGTTTTGTTTGTGCTGCTGAAGGAATGATTGAATTTGGTATGCAACTTCTTGGCTTAGCAGTAAGTTCTGGTTTGGAGTTTGACTAGCACTGTTGGCTACGTATTCAAAGCGTGAGCTGTTGTGTGATGCACAGAAATTGTTCGAATTGATGCCTCGGATTGATTTGGTGACATGGAAAGGGATGATTGATGGACAAGTACAAAATGGTTTTTGGAAGAGGCTTTAGATTTGTTTCATAAGATGACATCTTCTTGCGCTAAACCAGACCCAATCACCTTTTCAAGTTTTCTTCCTTCAGCTGCTGTATTAGCATGTCTTAAACAAGGTAAGGAAATTCATGGTTATATGATACGAAATGGTGTGCCTTTGTATGCATTG
Source organism: Mangifera indica (assembly GCF_011075055.1). Classification (NCBI taxonomy): domain Eukaryota; kingdom Viridiplantae; phylum Streptophyta; class Magnoliopsida; order Sapindales; family Anacardiaceae; genus Mangifera; species Mangifera indica. The sequence continues at coordinate 6,079 of NW_025401124.1, forward strand.
TTGAAGAGTGCACTTACTGACTTATACTTCGAGTGCAGGGATCTGGAAATGGCATGCAAGACTGTTAACCTGAGCACCACTAGTGATGTTGCAATGTGCACAGCAATGATTTCTGGCTTTGTACTTAAATGGGATGAACGACAATGCTTCAAAGAAATTTAGTTTTTAATTCAAGAGAAAATGAGTCCAAATGCTGTAACCCTAGCAAGTATATTACCAGCAATTGCTGGTTTGGCTGCTCTGGAATTGGGGAAGGAATTATATGGCAACATCCTAGAGAACAGGCTTGATAGGAAATGTGTAGGAAGTTCAATGGTTAAAATGTATGCAAAGTATGGAAGGCTGAATCTTGCTCGTAAAATTTTTTTAGAATGTTTGGAAAAGATGCTATTTGTTGGAATTCAATGATCAGAAGTTGTACCTATAATGGGAGACCACAGGAGGCATTAATCTTTTTCATCAAATGGCGTTGGGAGGATTGAAATATGACCGTGTGAGCATATCAGCTGCTCTTTCTGCTTGTGCAAATTTACCTGTGCTGCATTTTGGGAAAGAGATTGATGGTTTCATGATCAAAGGTACTTGCAGCTTTGATCTTTTTTGCTGAGGGTGCTCTGATAACATGTATGCTAAATGTGGAATATTGTATTTGTGTTTGACATAATGCATGGGAATAATGAAATGGCGGGGAATAGCATCATTGCTGCTTATGGAAGCCATGGTTACCTTGAGGACTCTCTTACTCTTCAATGAAATGCTGGAAAATAAAATTCAGCCTAATCATGTCACCTTTCCTGTAATAATCTATGCTTGTGCTCACACTGGCCAAGTTGATGATGGAATTCACTACTTCTGTTGTATGACCCAAGAATATGGGATCCCAGCTCATCAGGATCATTTATGCATGAGTGGTAGATCTGTTTGGTCATTTGGATAAATACGGTGCCATTTTCATCTGATGCAGCTGTTTGGGGAACACTGGTTGGAGTGTGCCAAGTCCATGGCAATGTTGAGTAAGCCGAAGTAGCTACAAGTTCTTTTTTTTTTTAAAATGAAAGAAAGAGGAGTTGAAAAGGTTCCTGGGTATAGCTGGATTTTGGTTAACAAAACAACCCATATTTTTGTTGCTGCGGATGAAAGTCACCCAGAGTCTGCTCAGATCTGTACATTGCTGAAGAATCTTCTACGTTAGTTGACCATATCTGCCACTGCATCCACACCACAAACCTTGAAGATGTGATTACCGAAGAATGACCACTTCTTCATCTCCTCACCCTATCATCAAAGGAATGTTCTTCAAACAAAGGTATTGCTCATCCATCTACAAGAACCATATTTTTTTTATGTATAAACTTGCATATTCTACAAGGTAGAATCAATACATGACAGTGACAAACTGACAATAGAAAATGAATTAAAAATTATTAGACTTGTAAAAATGTAGTTTAATAGATTCTACTGTAATTTTATCTAATAGACGGGCTTACCAATAACGAAAAGTTGCCACTGCAGCATCAAAATTCTTAATTTGTTTAGGGAATTATTAGTTTTTCTGTTGAGCTACATATAAGAAAATACATTAGCTTTGATGATTTTTTAGTCTAAAAACATATGTTGAATGACACAAACCAAAAGAACAAAGGAGTTCGGCGAACATGAGGATCTGGTCCTGTTCATAGAAAGTTAACCTCTAGGAGCATGAGAAGAACTACCAAAAATGGTAACAATTTAGATCACATTTAATTGGATTTTTCTAGCTGGGTAAGATAATAGATTAAACAGATTCTACAATCCATAAGACTGTTATGTCTATAAAAGAATTAGATGCTCAAGAAATATTTTCTAGAAGGATACGCTTGACTCAAACAAATCTCAAGGAAATTAAAGAATTAGATGCTCAAGATATATTTTCTAGAAGGATACGCTTGACTCGAACAAATCTCAAGGAAATTAGAAGTGACTTAGAAAACTAAGTTTATTGGTCAATTTCCACTTATTTTGGTAAAGCTGATTAGATTCCTTAAAGGATTAGAGGAAACATTCATGCACCTAACTCTTACATCTTTAACTTAATCTAATGCTATAGGGAATAGAATTTATTGAAGTCAAAAAGAGAAACAATTAATATTGCCAATTGAATTATTAATTACTTTCTTGGCTGCTGGATTAAAATAGAAGAAAGCTAAGTGTCAGTAACACGTTTTGGATCTAATACCTCAGGAATTTTTATTCATATTTCTTGAATTTCATTAGCAGCATAGGAAATAATTGTGGATTGGCATTATTTCTGCATCTTCTTTTTGTTAACAGATCTTGAGCTGTACTTGTTTGTGATTCTATTTGTATGCTTGAGTAATTTGAGGACATAACTGCGTATTCCTAGGCACTGTGCTCAAACTTTTACATATCTCATTTCCATATCAGAAATTCTAAAGATTTGTAGGGAAAGTCTGCTTTTGAATATGGTGTGTAGGGTAGAGATGTTAAATGAGTCAAGCTGACTTACCATGATGTGTCACAATCTAACAAATATTTTCTGGAAGTACAATGACACACGATTCACTAGTCTCAGTTTCACCCCACACCACTTAGGCCATGTTGGCATATAAATCTTGATTTTTCTCAACGTTCTTGCATTATTTCATGTAACACCTTTTGATCTTGTTGTACCGCATCAAGCCTAATTTAGAAAGAAAATCCCCAACAACAGGAAAACGCTTAAAAATCCAAAGTACACCCACGAATCACAGCTTAAACGACACAAACACAAATCTGATTTGAACCTTGGAACAACAAAAACTCTCCAGGATATGTAAAAGGATGAAAATTTTCTTTCACTAGTCCATACAAAAGAAGCAAGTTGTGCGTGAATTGAAGGAAGTTTTGTCCTCATCAAAGCTCAAAGTCTTTCTCTTCAACTACTTTATTGAGAAAAATGTTGAAAATGAAGATGATAATGGCCCATAAGTAGACTTGGTCTTGGTATAATTAAAGCCAAATTGTGGTTGTAAACAGATGTCCCTAAAGCAAGAAACACCTTTTTGGAAAAAATTTGGCTTTATCGCGAAATGGGATTTTCATCATGTAATCAACCATTAAAATGGAAGTAATAATTGATAATTATATCAAAATCCTGTTCTTTGATAAAGATTTTTTTGTTCTAACAAGATATCTAGGATTTTTTGTTTTGTCATGGTTTTGGTGAGTGTTGACACAACTATAATTGCAATTGTTAGGTTAGGCTCTTTGAAATTCATTGATTTGGTGGTTGGACTTGGTCAAATGGGATTCCTTATCACAAAAAATTATATTAAAAAATACTTAGACCAAGGTAACTGATAAGTTATTGATCTAATGCTTGAAAAAAATATTAATTGATTGAAGAGCAATAGTATGTAGACACACTTTTGAGTACATCATTAGGTATATAAATGATATATTATCATATGATTTGATATTATTTAAAATCACCCGGATACATAGTTTTTATTATTGATAAGATCACCAATATCACAATATAAATGAACTTTCACTTTAAAACCATCAAAATTTGAATCCCATTTTAGAATTCATAATGTTTTCACCCAAACCCATATTCACATTCATTATAGGAATCAAAACTGAACCAAGTTTGAGTTGGTTTTGATCGAATCATAAGTTAAATTATTTTCAAATTTCAATTCATCAAACTCGAATTAATTTTTTTATATTTAAATCAATTTCAAATTTAGCATATTGAAACCAAATTGATGTGGCTGAAAAAGTGTCTTTAAAGTAACATCCACTAGAAAAAATGGGCCTTTGCCTGAATTGGATTGTGCATCATTTGACAGTGTATGGAAGCAATAATTGAATTAACAAATTAAAATTTTATTTAATTTTTTTATTGGGATTTCTCTTAACCACTTAGATAGCTTAATATATATATGTATATATTTTTTTAAGATCATGGTTTTGATGGTGACCTCAATGCTTTTGCACTATCAATTTCTTGAAATTTTAAATAGGAGAATTTGATAATTTATTATTTGTTTGGTATCAAGTTCTTCTTTGTTTTTTCAAATAAGCCTCGCAATGCAAATTGCCTACATTTGTTAAAAGAAATATTTTATGAGTTTTTACCTTTGAAATTCGATGAAATAATTAAAAAAAATTAGAGTTTTATAAAGTTGGATTCGATTCAAATCGGGTCTAAATAAGACTAATTTAAAATCAAATCAAGATTGAAAAATTAAAACTTAAATTTGGATTGAAAATAATTAAATATTTTTTTAAATAAAAATTTTTCCAAAAGCTTTTTATTATAATTTTAGCTTTAAATCACATTCAGATCAGAACACAGCTGGGCTTCTTCACTTTTTTGTTTTTCAATTTTCTCCGCTTTTGAGCTTTAGTTTGGTATTGAAAGCGTCTTAAAACCAATCAATCAATGAATTGGCCTGATTGGTTAATATTTAATTGAAATTATATGTATTCAATTTTAAGTATTTACATAATATATTATTATAATAATTTTTAAATTAAAAATAATATAATATATATAATTAGCCGGAGATATTTTGGTGGATTTTTCAACTGTTTTCAAGTCAGAAATTCCATAAATCTAGGTTGGCAATGGCAACACAACAAAAAATGTATTTGTGTCAATAATATCATATCAGAAAAATTCCCCATAATCATTATAACATATTGGCAAAATGGATTATTCATATGCACACATTTAATCTAAATTCAAATTAATTTGCTCAAATTTACAATTAAATTTGAATAAATTAATTTTAAACTAAAGTTTTAATTTGATAATTTAATATGAGATCGATTTATTTATTTATTTAATATTTTTTTTATTTTTTGATAATAATATTCACTTCACCAGTGAATTTATTATGCAATAATTTAAATTGGGTATTATAATTTCAATCGAAACTCAAATTAGTTTTAGATTCATCTCGATTGGGATCAAATCTACCCTCCACAGGCACCATATCCATTTATTATATTTATAATTATTATTATTATTATTATTATTATAATAATAGCAGTAATTATCCAAAATTAGGTTGTTCAACATTTTGTGCCTTCTTTCTCTTCTTTTTTTCATAAGCAATCCCTCTAGCTTTGCTCTGTTCATCTCTAATTTCCTTAAGGTAAAGCCTCACAGCGGGGACGCCAAAAGGGTTATTCTCCGGCCGGCCTCCGTTCTCCTCAAAGGCTGCCCGGAGTCTCCCTATAATCGCGTCGAGGCTCCCCCACGCCTGGCGGAGTGGGCAGGGACAAGGAGCCGGCGTCTGAGAGAACCCAAAAAAGGGACAATTCTGAGCATGCACCTTGGTTTTGCCAAACTGATCGAGATACTTCAAAAACTCAAGCACATGAGCTCCGCTACAACGCGACAGAGCCAGCGGCGGGCGGTGCTGGCTGAGATACTGCAGAAACGTGTTCCAGTCTCGCCTTTTCTGCGTCTCGTATCGACTGAATAAAGGTAACACCAGCGGCGGAGAAGGAGAAAAGACTGAAAGTGAAGATAAAACTGAATGGTTTTGGTGTTGGCGGTTGTGGTTGTTCTCAGTGCGAGAAGTTTTGGTAGTAGAGGAGTAGCAAGCGGAGGCAGCGGCTGCAGCTATGGCGGCTGACATGGTTGAGTTGAAATTATTGTGGTGGCCCTCTGGGACAACGATGGAATTCCGAAAAGGCTTAAAAGAAATGGAAGAAGAGGAGTTTGAAGGCTATCTGATAGGAAAGATGCAAGATGGAGATGGAGAATCAGTGGTATATATAAAGAAGGAGAGGGCAGCTGGAGCCGAAGAAGCTGGTGACGACAGAATAAGAAATGGAGGAGACAAGAGATGGCCCATGTAGAGAAAAATCCACGTCAAGAAATAGTGTGATTGATTTGGATTATTTATTGCCACTTTTAAACGTCATTTGCCACCCCCAACACAAATATTTTCCATCAAATTTTTGGAATTATTAGATAAATTAGAAAGTGATACCCACTTATTTAAAATTATTTTAATATTTTTTTAATAATAAATTAAGAATAAAATAATACTTATTCGTAAAATACAATATAAGTATTTAAGCACACTATAAAAATTTTCTATTATGAAATTTTTATCATAGACATAAGACAGTTTCATAATATTTTTATAAATCAAGCATACAAATTTTGTACACATTAACGTTTTTTGAAATATTTGTATTACCCTAAGAATGTTGGAGTAGAAGTTCAAACGAATGATTGTTAGTGGTCAAGCTTCATCAAGAAGGTTTTTCGTTTAAAAAAAATCGTATCTATTATAAAGGGATGGTCAAACTCGATCAAAAGAAGATTTTTATCACTTAAAATACACTTAAGAGGTAACGAATGATTGTTATGTTCCACCCCAAATAAATGGTCAAGCTTCATCAAGAAGGTTTTTCGTAAAAAAAAATCATATTTATTATAAAGGGATAGTCAGACTCGATCAAAAGGAGATTCTCATCACTTAAAATGCACTTAAGAGGTAACGAATGATTGTTAAGCTCCACCCCCAAAGAAGTGGTCAAGCTTCATAAAGAAGGTTTTTCGTAGAAAAAAAGTCATATTTATTATAAAGGGATGGTCAGACTTGACCAAAAGGAGATTCTTATCATTGAAAATACACTTAAGAGGTATTTGGTTCGAGTATTTAAAGATTACTCTAATAATTTTTCTTTTATTACTAATATTATTTGTACTTAAAATATAAAAAAATTACCAAACTAATTATGCTTTTATTATAATTTTATTTTTATTTATTAAATTTTTAAAGTAAAATACTTTTATTTTCAATTAATATAAGAAGTAACATAAATAATATTTTTAAATAGTTATAGTCAATGATATTTAAAAAAATAATATTTTTTTATTTTTTTATTACGTATAACCAAATACAATAATAATTAATACCTACAAGTTATTATCAAATATTGTAATAATTTATAACTAATAATCTTTTAAATAATATATTTATATGGAAATATTTTATATTTGATAATAAAAAATTATCCGAACTAAACGTATCATTATTGATTACATCTTATATTACCATATGGTAGTAAAAACTTTTGTAGGTATTTAAAAGGAGATATTGTCGGTCTCTCTAGCTCTTATTGTAGAGATTTTGGTTTACCTTAGTTTGTGTCTTGGGTTGTCCTCTTCATCGAGAAGGATGAGTGTTAATTGTTCTCGTATCCATCTATTAAAAAACTTATTATTTTTATTAATATATACTTTTACTTACCAAAAAAAAAAAAATCTTATTTCATATATCTCATGGGATATATATTATACATGATTCAATAAGAAAGAAGGTCGAGCGAACACCATTTTTCTAAAGGAATTGATACATCGATACGATAAACTATAAATTTTTTTCAACTAAAAGGTGTTTAATCTCAAATTAAATCTGAATTGAACAAATTAAATTTCAGTCTTAATTTATCGATCTCAAGCAAGAATCAAACTCGTTTTTAGAAATCGAGTTAAGTTTTAACTTATTCAAATTATATTTAAAATTAAATTATTTTTTAAATCAAATCCAAATTTTAATTCATCAATCTTAAATCAAACTCGAATCTAACTCTTTTGAATTCAAATAAAGTTTGATTTGACTTTAACTCAAATCGAATCCTACACTACAAGTCCTGAACACTTTAGCATATAATATTTATTTACTTTATAAATAGGATCAATTCTGTCAATAATTAAGGAAAAATTGGAATAATTATAGAAAAAGTACTTGATATAAATATGATGAAACAGATAGCGCAGGAGGAGGAATATTTCTATACCTCCTGCTTCCACCTCCTGAAAATATTAAATAAATAATACAGTGGAAAAATCTCATGCTTAATCATTTTCATTAATGGATACCCAACTTTGTTGACTACAGCTTGATAAGTTGCCTCAACTGGCTTCCAATCAATACACGGTATCGTCTCTTACACGGCTACGCTATGTATTCTCAATAGTAGGAGGATTGCTGGCTCCCCATTGTCCTTGTCCATGCTTGAATATGTCCATAATCAGCCTCAAAAACTAGTGTGAGATTAGAGAGCCTAAATGAAAGTTCATATATTTTTTTTAATATAAGATTCAAAGATTATATTTTACGTTCTTTTTAAAATAAGATTCAAGTCTTTAAATTTTATATCTTACATTCGGTATTTTAACATACATTTACGCTCTTTTTTATGTGTATGATGTTCATTATTCGCTTTTCAATTTCAAAGTAAATTGTCTAGAAAAGTGAAGAGATTTGGCTTATTTCTTTTGATAGATGATAGTTGAATTACGGTATAATACTATTCACCCACTCAACCTTGGGTTAATTTGATTTAACAACCAAACCAAGTTTTTGTCATACCTTAGATTAGAGTTGACATCATTTCTAGTTTAATTGATCGTTCTGAGTTTTAAATCAATATTTTAAATTACAAAAAAAATTAGCGAAAGTTTCTAAATTATTGGAATAACATTTTACATCATAAAAAGAAAGTTTAATATTATATGTACCCATTTTAAGTATATAAAAATATAGATACTCATATATATCATCATATGATTGAGTATTTTTTTATTATTAATTTAAAATATCTAATCATATGACGATATATATTAAATATATTTATTTGTATATTTAAAATAGGTACGTATAATTTTATTAAAAAGAAAAAAGAAAAAACAAGTCAATTAGTGAACTTTGTTTTGTAATTTTCGAATCACAAGACAAATTATCAATTTAAATAACGTGAATATAAGAATGAGTGTATGATTGAATTTTAAAAATATACGATAACCATAATTCAATATCAAAGAGTCCCATTACAACAAGTCATAATTCATCATTCTCATTCATTTTTGTAAATGATATGATATTTTAAACTCTTTCAAATTAAACTTTCATTAAAAATAAATAAATATATGTTTCAAGAATAACACTAATATTAAGAGTGAATTCTAATCGAGCTAAATTCGAATAAGAATCGACTTAAATTTAGTTTGAATTCATAAAGTTCAACTTACGCTGATGAATAAATTTTCTAAGAAACCACAAAAAATTACTGGAAGAAGAAGAAGAAGGTCGCCAGAAATGACGAAGTTGAAGAATTTTTAAAGAAGAAGAAAAATCATCCAAGAAAAAAAGTTGTTGCAAAGATGAAGTTATGGATGACTTTTTAGCAACTCACTGGATTTAAATTGACTTAATTTAAACTCGAGATGGGTTATCCATATTTAATTCAACTCATTTTGAACTAAAAATCAAGTCAAATTTGCTAAGATTCAATACTAACTAAAACAAAAAGAAATTGATTAATATTTTTAAACTTGGATTGGGTGTTGATGCAATCAAATGACTGGTCCACAGGTTGATCGGTCTAATCAACTAACTAATGATATTATCATAACATAATTAAAATTTTAAAAAAAAAATTAACCATATGACATCAATATGATTGCCAAAGTATTTTGATTTAACAATTGAACTGTAATTCGATACTATTCATCTAGTTTAATCCTATATCAATCTCATCCAATGCTAAAACGGGTTTCAGCCAAAACCTTGACTGAATTTGACACTAATTTACAATTGACAAGCTGGCGTTGGGGTTTTGAAACGGCAAAATTGATGCATATCTATACAGTATTACAAGAATTATTAAGTGGGTCAAACATATTACATCATATCACAAATTCTATGGTCTAAATTGTTTGGTCACCAATACTTTGTTATAGTGTTAAGTTCACCTATAATTAGTAAAATGACAAAAATAACCACAAGTCGGAATCTATATTTCTAAGTTTATAATTTAAATTCATTATTTATTTACACTACTTAAATTTGCGTTAGTTTTATCAAACAAGAGACCAAATAAAAAAAAACTTTCATTCTTGAAAATGTGTGTTAAATAAATAATAAATCCAACTTCATGCTTTGTTATATGATAAAATTTTTCCTTAAACAAACTTACGGAACAATATATAATGAAGTAAAAAGTTACAAGAATAACTAAGTGCTTTTTCTGAAACTATCTTTTTATAATCACGGCTAAAACCTTATCAAAACACTTTTCTCACAAGTTAGATAACATAATCATAAATATAAATTTTTAAATAATCGATCAAATTACATTTAAAATCTTTTATATTTTTATGATTTTCTCTCATTCCTATGTAATAAAACATACATAATTACTAATTTTAATAATCATTGTTGTATCTTATCTACTGCAAAACTCCGAAAAAAAAAAACATCAAATATATATGATTTTTGTTATATAAAATAAAAAACACAAAAATATTATTTTATTTAAATACTCTGTCACATAAAAACATATTTATCTACGTGAAAATTTTCTTTAAATATGTTTAAATCGAAAACATATTATATAAATGTTAAATTTTTTTTTTTTAATGATCAGACCGTCAATATTGGTGTATGAATGTTAAACCGTTAATTATATAACCTATAAATTATACATAAATTTAAAATTGAAAAGGAAAAAAACAGAAAACAGAAAATAAATGCCAATGGGAACCTTTCATTTTCAATAAATTATGCAAACAACTACACAAAAAAAAAAAATGTATTGACAAAGAAAATGAATTTCAGCCACAAGTCTAAGGAGCCATTGAAATAATTGACAATACCAAGAGTGAGAAATGACAATATAAAAAGTAAATAAAATAATTAATTGTTGGAAAAGTAGCGTTATATATATAAATAAAATATATAATTTTATGTATAAATAATAATATGTCGACATATGATTAAATAATTTTAAATGAGATATCAACTAATATTCAATTATACGATAACATGTTATTATGTATATAGTCTTATTATTGTTAGATAAGATTAGAATAAAAGTATATCTAAGCAAAGTGACTCTGATGTAACCTATCATGCATAGGGGTTGGGTCATATCAAATGTCGTGCGGACCTTTCTCTAAAGCTTCTGACACCGTTCACAATTCTATAATAAAGTGTGCCAAAAATAAGGGGTTTACCCAATCGACCTATCACGTCTAAATCAGGTATAAGATTTTTTAATGATTAAAAATGAAAATGAAAATATTGGTCCACTTTTTTTATTCCTCATCCATGCACTTTCAAGTTAGTGGGAGCATAAAATCGTTTTTTTTTTTTTTTAAGTGCATTAATAATAAATATAAATATGAAAATAAATATTAATGTATTATTATATAATTAGATATTATTTTATTTTTAATTTAAAATTATCTAATCACAGGATGACATATTAGTATTTATACTTATATTTGTCTCATTATTAGTTCATAAAATATTATTTTAAAACTTTTATTCAGCCTACCGAAATTACACTCTTTTGAAATTAAAATTAAAAATTAGAAAATTCCATCCCCATCCATGTACATCTTCATTTTTAATTGGAGTGGATGTTTGGGTTTGATAATACTATGTAGAAATGATTAAGTATTAACGAGTATTAATAAATTGGTCAATCATCATATAATTAAATAATTTTATATTTAAAATGACAAAAATAATTAGATAATTTATTAACATAATGATACTATCAATTTATTTGAAATTGTCAATACCTATCGTTTATATATGTAATATCACCTTGCGTTTACTTCGTATAGGAGTAACAAAATTATTTGGGTAGACTCTATAAGCTTGATATTTTAAAATTAGATTTTTGGGGTAATTAAGGAGTAATTTGTGTGAACTTACTAGGGTTAGAGTAGAGGAACCTCACTCCTTTCAATGAGGTCTCTTATTTTGATTAAGTTTAAATTTAACTAATCAAATTCAAATAAAGTTTAATTTAAGATTAATTCAAATATAAAAAAACTAATTTAAGATTGATAAGCCAAAATTTAATCTCTTTTAAAAGATAATCTAATATTAATTTTGGTCCAAACCAACTTGGACTTATACCCTTATTTTTCATCCCAATAAACTTGTCCATGTGTTTTGCTTTTTATTTATTTTTTAGATTTTATATATATATTATTATATTCATCTTAAATGGAAATTGGGGAAAAGAGATGCAAACAAGAACCCTAATTAAAAGGGCTTTTTTTTTTAATTTGAACAAGTATACACAATTTATGGTCCAAACAGGCCCAAAAAATGGCACTACTTTTGGGCTTTCAAGATTGCAAAAGAAAAATATGCAAACTTTATTTTTAGGCCTTTAGTTTGTATTTTTCAAAAAATGCTTTACAAAATCAACATTATTAAGGAAAAATATTTTTGAATTACATGGTAAAGGTTATATTAGGGTTAGATTTAATTTGGGTCAAACTTGAATATGACTAAACTTGAGATCAATTTGAATTTAAAAAAATCAATTCAAAATCGATAAGTTGAAGTCCAAACTGGAATCAACTTTAACTTGAAATTTAAATTGGCATAATTTTAGCCCGTTTTAAGAAAACAAATATAATCTTTGATTCAAACTCAATTTGTTAAATTCAAACACAAATTAAACTCAAATAACTAAAATCGAATTCAACCCTAGGTTGTATAATATATACAATTTTCAAACAAACGATTAACTAAAAACAAGTGTGATTAAATCAAAGGACTAAAATACTAGTAATTGACATAATTGTCCTGGACGTCTCTCCATTAGGAGACTTCGGGAGTGAAATCAAATAAGAGTTCAAAACATTTTAGCTTTAAATATATATATATATATATATATATATATATATATATATATATATATATATATATATATATATATATGTATATATATATAAAAATAAAAGATTAGTTATTTATTTATTTATATGAAGGACTAAAAGTTAGTAATCAAAACAATTGTCCTTTATGGATACAATCAAAATTGCACGGACAAAAATGTGTTTCTTCAATAAGCATAGAGGCATAAAGCCCAAATCTTGAACAAAATTCTTCCTCTCCCACACCGAAAGTAACAAAAGTAGATTGCAGTCTTTCAATCCTATTTACAACTCTTGATTACGCTTGAAAATCATTGCATCATAAGAATGTCACACTTAAAACATTTACAAATCAAACTAACCTTTGTATCGATATCAGACACAGCCTTGCATTGCAGCCAAACTGGTATTATAGATGTTAAGCTCACTGAGATCGTAAGCCAAAATATTTTTCATCCTCCATCTCAATCCTTATTTACTTTTTGTTAAAATGGTGAGCGATATTGCGAAGTTCCTCGAATGCATGCATTGTTTCTGCATCAAATCCTCCTGCAAACTGCATCAAACATCAAAAAGATCAGTCATTCTTCTTTACGTCTAACTCTCTCCCTTCATATAACCCTCTGACTGAATCAAGTGACTTATAAGTTCATCCAAGAAAATTACACTACACATGCATTTATATATAAATGAACATATGATTGATATTTTATACTTTGTCAAACCTAAGACTGTTCGATTCTATAAATTTCTCCTACCTTTTACTATATCCATGTTTTTATCTATAGTCGAAAGTGTCGAGTCCTTAATTTGGTACTTATAATATCTAAGTACAAATAAATAAAACACAAAAAAGTTATTGATGCAGCAAACCTGATGAATTCTGAAAGCAAATCTCACTCCTTGTAGAAGCATATAGTCCATTGCAGGATCCTTTTCCATTCCAGTCTTTGACTGAAGTTCCACAGCAACCCTCTTCATATATTTCTTAGCCAACTTGACTGAGCCAAACTTTATCTGCAACGTTAATTGATTTAAAATGTTAGGCTTGTGAATTCAGGAAGTGCTCAATGATAGATGGACGAAATTCTTCTGAATCACAACTAAAAATTATCTCAAGCCTTCACTGGCTGTCCCAAAATTCATTAAGATTTCAAGTTGTACCTTGCTGATTATTCCATTGTCAAGCATCCAATCTGTAGGAATTTGGAACTCCTTGCAATTGCGCATAAGGGATTCCCTGGTTCGGAGAAGGTTGTAAACAGTTCGTTCCATCCTGACAGTTGAAAGGAGAAACAATTATGAACAAGCAACACTATATTAATAGAATAGAAAATTTCTTAAGAGTCTATCCATTTGGGCAGAGAATAATAAGGTTCTTACTTCTCAGACAAGGCAACCATTTTCTTTAGTGCCATATCACAAGGCACTCTGGGATCATCCTTGTAATATGACACTTCATTCTCCAACTTCTTGAGATCTCTATACCCAAATGCTGCTTCGCGCAATGTATCAGCTTTCTTCTCTGGCCAATCAAAGTGCTTTAGAACTGCCCTTTCATCCACCTGTTGGCAAAATGCAAACATAATTATCAGGGACAGTAAAGATTTGGCTGTGCTATGCAAACATGATTATCAGTGACAGTAAAGATTTGGCTGTGCTATTACTCAAACTTTATGTGTAAACTATTGAACTTTCGTTTCATTACACATTTTCAATACATTTCGTGTTAAAGTTGATCCTAATGAGAAGGAAATCTCTACAACATTTTGTTTATACAAATCAAGACAATTTGCTAACAAGTTCTATAAAATGAAGTTATTATAGTTAGTAGTACAATCAACTTACAAGAAAGCAAAGTTCATCATCAAGCCACTTCACAAATGCCACAACATCTTCAATGTCCTGATAAACTGCATTATTCACCTCCTTTATCAATGAATTCACAAATTCTCCTTGTGTAGCAACATCAGCCTTTATCTACACAAAACGTTGACAATAAAAATATAAATAAGAGGCTTCAGATGTCCAAATATACTTTCCCTTTTTACCTTTTCTGCAATCAGACTACCTATAGACTTAAGAAGATCAAAAACTTTTTGCAAATAAAGTTTTATGATATATTTATGCTGTCATAGTAACAATGAGTAAAACTTACAGCAAGCAAATGAGAGGACCGGTTCTCAATCTCACCAATCATGCTGCTTCGAACATTTGCAACATCTGGCGTCTCAGAGATGGCTCCATTTGAAGAATCTTTTCTAGAATCCCTCTTCATAAGTGAATGGTAAAACTCAACTACTTGTGGGGCTCTCTGCACCAGCCCAGCAGTACTCCTCACTGAGTACTTTGGAGGAGGAGGAGGAGGAGGAGGCAAAGGCAGAGGTGGTGGAGGTAGTGGAGGTAGTGGAATTTGAGCTGAGCCTTCCTCTTTAGGCCCACTGGATACAGAACAAGACGGCCTTGGAGGGGGATTTGGTATGCGCAAAGCTCTTTTTTCAACATCAAAAGTGCCTGTAGTTTTATTAATATTATTCACTTTCAGGCAGTTTTCAGAAATTTGCTGAGATCTTTGAAATATACCAAAATCATAATTTTGAGAAGCCAGTGGCTCTTCTTCCTTTTCCATATCTTTTGTACACATGAATCCATCAGATTGCCTTCTCTTACGTAGAGTCAACTCCTCGACACTGCATTTTAATCCACTTATAGAGTGTCTTCTTCGAGGACTCCTCTCTTCCTCCAATTCGACCCAAGCTTTATCTATAAGATTATCAGGACATTCTAAGCTAGGTACATCCTCACCAGAATTAGGCCATTTCTTTAACTTTTTAATCAAATTTAGCCTCTTGCCAACAGTAAATTCCAGACATTCATTGTTCTGTGAAGGCTGAAAACCAACAATTTCACACACACTCTCAGCTGAATCAAAGCTTGATTCTTTCTCTGTTGAACCCGAATTTTGCAACTCATCCCTTAAACATGAATTGACCCACCTAAGGTATGCAAGCTCTTCAACCTCATTTAACCTACTAATTTGTAGACCTTCAACCTGTTTACACAAATCTTCATTTGTGTGTCTCAGCAGAGATGCTTCTGCCTTGATCTTTGCAACAATGTCACTCTGAATAAGCAACAGATAACCAAAAACCAAGTCAATGAAACAAATATTAATGATTTCAGTAATTAAGATAATACAACAAGAAATTCAACAAACAATTATTTAATCACATTCACATACCTCAGAAGCTTTAGCAAGAGAAGTCAATTGAGACTCCATAGAGGAGAGTTTACAAGCAAGATCCCTCTTCTGCATCTGCAACTCTTTATTCAATCTCCTCAACTCAACCACTTCCATCTCCAAATTCTTTGAACATGATCCCACCATCAAACTCTCACCCTCATTTTTCGCTATAATCAAACTCATTTGCTCGGCCAAACTTGTCTTCTCTTCTTCCAACAACCTAACTCTTCTAAGCAGCTCGTCAGCCTCACTTTTCTTCACTTCAAGCTCTCTCTCAATCTCCAATATCTGTGGACTCCTTTTCAACTCCGACAACTCAGCTTGTAACTTAAACTCCCTCTCTTTAGACTCTTGAAGCAAGCTCCTCAAACTATCCAACTCAAGAAACAAATCCCGCGACCCTGAAGATTGCCTCCTGTGAGTTTGATATGAATGCGGGTGAATTTGAGCTGGGTTCACCGAGCAAGATAAGTCCCCAATTAAGGATCTTTTTACCCGCGAATGTGAAGAAACAATCGAGCCGTTTTGGCTGGCAACATCTGAGTTTGATAAAGTAAGCTTCTTGCTCATAACAACAGTGTTTTGCAATTTGTTTCTTTTATCAGCTGTGAAGCCTTTGACAATGTTTGACCCCCATGAAGACCGAGGTTTTGAATTATTAACACCTCCATTTTTCCCACTCTGAGGCTTGTTTGGAGCTTGATTTTGATCAGCAAACTTCACCGCTTTGGTTTGATTTTGATTTTCCTCTCTCATTGTGAAGAAAGCTCAAAAATTTCAAACCCGAAATTACCTAAAACTGCAAAAACAATACACAAAAATAACTCGCCTGAAACAAAAAGCCTAGAAACAAAAACGGAGTTTCAATCTAAAGCAGAGACTCAAACTATAGAAGCTTGAAGTTAAGTACCGAAATCACATAGATTTCAAAACTTAAAACTATCTATAAACTGCAAGAACAATCAATACAAACTCGATTGAAACCAAAAACAAAAAAAAACCCAGAAACGAAAAAGGGATTTTTCAACAATCTAAAACAGAAACACAAGCTATAAAAGCTCGAGACTGGAGCACCTTGATTGAACCCGTAAAATTAAAAACATAGGCTCCGAAACAGTAACTCAAAGTGTAAGAAGTTGCTTTCGTATGGAGAAAAGGGAGAGAACCCATCAAGCAATTTGCATTTGAAATTTGAAGTAGAATGTGTACAACGTGGCGTGGAGTAATGAGAGCTCAAATTTTGAGAAGAGGAGAGAGTGAGGGATTTGCCAAAAAAAGTGAGAAGCAGCTTTTTCTTTATAACTTTTCTTTTGGTAGATTTTGAATTTTTGAATTTGAACGGGGAGCCAGAGGCCAATGCAACGGTCGGGCTCTCCGTTACTTCGGTAAGATAAAATTGCATTGGGTTCGGTAATTCTCTCATGGCCGAAGGAGTTATTCCCACTCAAAGTGCTCCATTCTCAAGATCTTACCTTTAATTTTGAAAAAAAAATTTAATAATTAAATTATTATTTTATTTATAATATTGAAAATAAATTAAAATTTTATCTTTTTTCTCTAAATCCTAAAAAAAAGCAATTTTCCTTAGGTCAAAGTTGAAAAAACAATATTTTCCCATAAAGTTTATTTTTCAATTTTCAGCCGCTCCTCTGATGCCATTTCTGATGGCGTCTCTCTTCGAACGTGTTTTCTCCCTAAGATAAGATGATAAAATATTTTCATTTCAATTACGAAGGTTAATATGACTACTAATATAGAGTAATTTGATTTTCACATTCATTCGTATATATTATAAGATTATTAAAGTAATTTTAATTTTGTTTCAAATCATCATTATGAGTTACACATTATCTTTAATATCCAAATTGATATTATTAATCTGATTACCGCAATATCACTTTTATATTAGGCATTAAAAAGAATATCAATGAATCTTAATTATGTTACACTCATATGGTAATGCATTTTCATTTATATTCAAATTGATCTAATTATAAGTGTATATAATATCACTCAATTTTGGCCAAAGGACTAATTCCCATCCAAAGTTTACTGATTTTCTAAGTTCTCACCTTTTAACTATGAAAATCTCATTTATCTATATATAAATGATTAAAGTTAACGAAACTTTAACTTCTTGAAATTTTATCTCCTTTCTCCACCTATACTCTAAAAATTAATCATTTTTCTCTAAATCAAATTTTAAAAAAATAATATTTTTCCCTATAGGATTTAGTTTTCAATTTTTGATGACATCTCTGGTGTCATTGTCGATACCAAATCACTCTAGAAAACTTAATCTCATAACAATAGGCATAAGTTTTCGAATAATACATCGAATGACTTTAAAAATCTCATTTTGTTAATTACTTTTTTTTGTGTATAATTTTATCTCTAAATCAATGTATTTCTCGTCAGTGAAATTTTCACCATCATCATTGACCATTTGGGATGTCAGCAAAGTTACCAATTTTATGTCAATATAGCTTTATTCATTTATATTAAGATTATATTCCGTAGTTTACTATTGAAATATTATAATCTATAGTTTAAAATATTGATCTATACTTTGCATCATTGTAATAATAAAATTATATGTATAATTTTATACAAAATAATAATATATCACTTTGTAATTAGATATTAATTTATTTTTAATTTTTAACTGGTCAATTGCATAATAACATATTATTATTTGTATATATATTATTACTCTTATTTTTTGCAGATCAACGGAAATCACTTTGCCCGTGGAACAATTGTGGGATGACCGTGGGACTAGTGAAAATTTTTGATTTTGCACAGTGAAACCATGGGAAAATTATGCAGAAAATAAGTAAAATCCTTCGTTTATATATAGGGGCAGTTTAGTCATTTTGTAAACTTAGGGTATTTTTACTTAAACCTGATATTTTAGATAATTTCACTTAGACCCCTTTAATTTTGGCTTTTTAATATAATTTCCCTTTCTAATAATATATGAGTTTGATTAGTTAATAGTACAATCAAATTGTTATTGCATATGATTTTTTGTTTTTGTAAGTTATTGCATATGATATTAGTAAAACACTTTCATTGTTACTTCCAAAAGAAAAAAAAAGTTTTGCTACCACGTTGCCGAAAGTTATAGGCATTTTTAGATCTAGTAGTTCGTATCCTCAAGGAGTGTGGAAAGTATTTGAATTGTGTCATTTAGAGTTTCGGATCCAAAAAAATCCTTATCTTGATTTAGAATCGCATCAAAACATACAATTTGAACATGACCTGAGTTATGAACATGTTGACACAATATGACTTTAAATGCCCTGATCAAGAAATGAGTCATGTCGTATCGTGTCAAAATATAACTTGTTCTAATCATTTGATTTGCTAACCTATTTTGATTCAAAACAATGCATTTTACGTATATGTGGACACGAGTCAAGTTGAATCTGAACACTTCTTTGCTCAAATTTAGTTTGAATAAAAAATAGTTTAACTTAAGTTTGTCAAACCAACATTAAGAGTAGTGTAAGTTTGATTCGAATAAAAATGATTTGATTTGAATTTATAATTTAAATTTATGACTCAAACATGTGACTTAGATTTATGGTTCGAATTCATGATTTAGTGACAAAATGACATTATTTAACAAACACTTAACATAATTCGAATTGAGCCATTTACTTAAATTGTAAGTCAAACTCTCTTTAACTTAAATTCAATTCAATTTTTAAAACAAGTTAAACCTCTAACTTAAACTCTATTCAAATTCAAATTAAACGAATTTAAATTAAGTCGAAATAACTTTCGAATCCAAATCAACTTAATTCAGATATAATCCTAATTTTACATGTTTTCCATTTATACATACATTGAATTGACCTTATATACTAATTTTGAGTCGTTTGATAAAACACAACATAACCCAAATACAACAATTATATCTGAATAGTGTTCTATATAATTAACGAAGAAAGAACTCAAACGAAAATAGTATAATAATAAGTTTCTCGCAATCAAATAGTGTTTGTTTGGTTGGTGAGAAAAAAAAAAAAAAGCATTAGAAAGGACAGCCAAAATTCTCATTTAATTCCAAATTTTATTGGGAAGCAAGTAGCCGAATTTTTCCGGTTTGGATTGAATGATATAATTATGAAGGTAATTACATTTTTCTATAAATAAATGTCATTAATTATATAAATAACGTGAACAATTGGATTTAAATTAATATTTCCAAAATTATATAATAATAAATTTAGATGATGTTAATAGAAATGAAATGACAGCAAGTTGTGTCGGATTGAATTTGACACGGCCTATAGCATCAAAATCCATCATTTGACGGACTTTGACAAATCACGGGCCTTGTCGTGCTTGTGAGTTGGCTCGTTTGCCATTACAGTCGACTCACTATATGAGTGGGGGCCATCTGTATGACGGCGATTCTGGCGATCAATGTGATCGGAGGAGTGTCGGTTTATGGAGATAACTTCGGCGGCGTGAAAGTAGTGTCGACGGTGCTGTGTACTTGGGGATTTTGCTCTTATGTTTATGGAATGTATGTGAAATTGAAGAAGGAGAAGGAGAAGGAGAAGGAGGAGATGGAGAAGAAGAAGATGGAAATGAATATTGATAATGACAATAATAATAGTAATGGGATGGAGATGGTTCAGATTGTAACAGGAGGCTGATGGGGAAGAAGATGATAAAGATGATGACGTGGTGTAATTCGTAGAAAATTAATGATAATTATGGAGTTAATTAGATACATGTTTTGTTAATGCTTAATTAATTATCTTCCTTATTAGAGTTTATAATTTTTGTTTCTTATTGTTTTATGATCCAAAATTCTAAAAAACTTCCAAATTTTTATTTACTTCTGGCAATTTTTCAATGATGGGGTTTTTGACACGGCCTATGGTGTCTTTTCGGAGAGACATAATCCCCAATTTATGTCTTTTTGACACGGCCCATGGTGTCTAGAGGTGGGCATTATGCCGACGCGTTGTATTTTTATAAATAAATAAAATCCTGGTTGGTGTTTTATAATTAATACAATATTAAATTCCTATGATTTAAATCTGTAATATTATATGCCAAGTGGCAGTCAATTATTGGAAAGGTCAAAAGCCATTTTCCTTTTAATATTATCAATAAAACTATGTGTACCCACTTTAGATACAAAAATATATACACATTCATATATATTATCATGTGATTGGATGATTTTGAATTAAAAATAAAACAATAACCGATCATATAATAACACATATGAGTGTGTATATATTTGTGTACCCAAAATAGATACACATAGTATTACTCTAATATTATTAGATAATAAATTCAAATGCAAACTTGTCGAAAATAAAGTTTAATACATTGAATTTAATGCAAGGCTGAAATTCTATTTGCCGCTCAAAGTTTGCTGTGACAAAATGTCTGACTTTAGGTTTCAAAATATTAAATTTTCATCCATCATTTACTTTTACTAGTTAATTTCATTCAATGAAAAGATAAAAAAATTATTTTACATAGGTTTTTTATATTTTTTTCCTCCTATTTTCTCTGTATTTACAGATCAATTTATTTTTTATTATTTTTTGATTTCCTTTTACAACATTTTAGGGGGAACCCACAAATCTTAAAATTTTTTGGGTATTAATAAAATTTTCAAGTTTTTTGAAAATTCAGAAAAAGTTGAGTGGTATTTTTGAAAATTTTAAAATTTCATTACATTACTTAAACAAAATATAACATTTTAAAATTAATTAGATTTTTAATATTTTTTAAAAATCTAAATGAAGATTTTTTAAATTGGTCAGAATATCTTAATAAGTTAATATTTATATTAACCATTAATAACAGTTTTGTAATAGTCATTTTAGGAAAACTTAACAAATTTACTACCAAAAATTGATGATGTGTGAGGATTTAACTTTTTGAAACTTAAAGGGTGCGAATTTGTCGTTTCATAAAACCTTGGATGAGAAATAGTCATTTGGCATGATTACACAACATAAATTACAATTAATACTATGTGTATCTATTTTTAATATATAAATAAATATATATTTATGTATATCATCATGTGATTTGGTATTACATTATATTTAATTCAAAATCATCTAATCACATGATAATACACATAAAGTATATACTTATTTGTATATACAAATTAGGTACACATAATTTTATTAATAAATTATTTAGTGTATTTTTATCAATTTCAAATTTATAATTAGAAAATCTTGGAATTATATATATATATATATATATATATATATATATATATAGAGTTTATTAATCGAGTAATACTACATATACAAACAGATAAGTATTTGAATATTAATATCTTATGTATCATCATATGATTGAATAATTTTATTATTGATTTTATTTTTAATTTAAAATTACTTAATAATATGATGATGTATATGTCTATTAATACTCATTATACACATTTTAAAATTTCTCTTATTGCCATGTAGGGGCTCTACACGTTGTAAGCATGTCGATAGGTTGAGCTATTGAAAACCGATGCATAGATACGAGTCTTCTCCTAATTATCACGTCAAAGAAAATTTACTTCTTAGCACAAGAAAAAAGTCATAAAATTTGAATTTTATAGGAAATCATTATTGAAATTCTTCTGTTTAAAATGTTTTTAATAAAGTTATATAAATTAAATCTTGAAATGTACAATACAATTATAGGGAGTAGGGTCGGATACTCAAATTCAATCCAAGAGACTTAAACTCGAATTCAAATTGGATCAAATGAGCTAAATTCAAGCCATCATATATTGAATCGAAAGTAATAATATTTTTAAGCTGAGTTCGAGTTTTTATATATCAATTTTGAACTTATTTTTTTGAGTTAAAATTGAACTTAAGCTGATTTTTATTTATACTCAATCTAGAATAAATTCAAACAGAAAAAAGGAGAAATAAAAAAGTAGTTAAACTTTGGGTGAGTATTACTTAATATTACAAAAATAATTTGACAAACTTTGGTCATTTATTTATTTATTTATTATTTTTATTAAAGATCAAGTGTTATGTGTAAAAGCCAAGAAAGTGTTTCTCACCCAAGGACCAAGGCATGTTGAAATGACAAAACTTTTACGCTTCCAAAAGTCGTATTCTTATTTGCTATCAATTTTTGTAAGGACCAGTGAGTTTTTTATTTGTTACCAACATGAAAGTTATTTTGCATTAATTTTTTTTTTGTTTTCTCTTTTTCTTGATATTATTTGTGTTTTCTTTTTTTCTCTTTATTCTTTTTTCCCTCTTTTTTTTTTTATAAAATGACAAATATTTTAGAAATTGTATAGTAATCTTCGAAAAAATTATGAAAATTCAAGGGGTTCTGGAAATTTGAAAAAAAAGTTTGAGGGTGTTTTTAAAATTTGTTTAATTTTATACACCTTTGATCATTTAAAAAAATGACAGTTATATTCTAAAATCAAAATAAAATGCAAAATTTTAATAATATTTAAGGGTTTCAATGATAAATTTTTTAATTAGTAAGAAATTTTACATTTATAATAAGTAATAATAACAATTTTATAATTTCACTAAAGGGTAAAACAATTATTTCTCAAAAACTAAATAAAATGTCCTAAGGAAAGTAAATTAGAATTTGACTTAGGCCAAGACGCTCATTCCCACCTAAGGTATAGTGAATTATCAAATTTCCACCCTCCAATTTTTTAACATCCAAACACTTATCCATAACCAAAATTCTATTAAAAATTTTAGTTAAAGTTATGGGTGAAACTGTCATTTATTAAAAATTTTAAAAAATTAAAATTTTATTATATTTTTGTTCCTATGTTTAAAAATCTTATAGTTTTTTTTCAATCCAAAATTTGAAAAATAACAAAACCTCCTTAAGGTTTGTTCCTCTTCTTCGACTGTTAGTCGTCCTCTTTCTCCCCTTATCTTTTCCTCTGATCTTTTATTTATCTTTTCAACCATCTTTGATTAGAGATAAAGACGAATAATATTCGTACGAGAATTTGGCTTAATGAAAGCAAATTACTGAGTGAGAATTTGACTTGTTGACATGTGATGGTTGACCTGGTTGGTAAATAGACAATTGGCCTAAGTGCAAATGAAGGAGGTGAGATAGACGGTGAGGCTTCGCTGAGAAGTCAACACCAAATTAGGTGGACCAAATATACAAATTGAAGAAGTGACTTAGCAAATCAATCATGTATGAATTATTTGATTTATTCCATCAACCCTTATCATCAATTCAATGTTACACCTTACCTTATAATTATTTACAAATTATTTATTATTATTATTACAAAATCATGTTAGAGCAGGTAGCCAATAACATCACAACTCACTGAACCCAACAACCCCCCCCCCCCACCCAAAAAAAAAAAAAATTAAATATTTAATTTTATTTGGTTATTATTTGATAACGAAATGAACCCTATTTAGTCCAAATTAGGCTTAAATGTTGAATTTCTGTGTATTATATTATATTTTTTTATTATTATATTAAGTGGATTATATTTTCTCTTGATAATTATTGGATTAAGGTGATTTAATATTTCAAATAATTTTTGTACATTTTCAATATATGCCATTGCTATTTTATCATAACCAATATTTTAGTTTTAGATTGGGACAGAACATTGACCCGGTCAAGGTGTCAGTCCAATTGATATTTAAACTAATGATTAATTAAATAAATATTAGGATAACATTAAATAAGTTAGAATTGCAAATTTAATAGTATGTGATGCCTATTTCTTATTTAATAAATTTTGTTCGAGTCTCAATAATTAAAAAATTTTCACATTTGGATAGATCCGATTTAATAACTAATTAAAATTTAAACACCAACTAATTTTGGATTGATCATACTATACAATTATATATAATAACTTTATTATTAACTACTTAATTTATTAAATAATTTTTATAATTAATATATATATATATTTAATAATGCTATATGTACCATTTTTGTATATAATTTTATGTATAAATAACGATATGTCAATATATAATTGAGTATTATGTTATTTTTAATTTTTAATTGTTTAATCATATGATAACACATTATTATTTATACATAAAATTGTGTACAAAACTTCTATATGTCACACTACTCATATATATTTATATAATAAGGGGATAAATTTGTAATTATATTTCTTGTATATTGGTAAAACAATAAATATTAAATATAATCTATTATACATATATATATATATATAATAATGAAAATTATATATTTAAAATCATTTTAATTTTAATTATAAATAAGCTTATATAATAATATAAAAATAATATAATATGTATATACAGTTTTATATATATTATTAAATATTTAAATAATCTATAATCACTTTATTCAAATCATTTAAATATGGTAATATATTATTTATGTATTAATTATATATATATAATTTTATTAATTATATAATTATATAGTACAAAATTAATGTTTAGGAAAAGAAGAATTTGATTTAAATTTAAGGTAAGGATTAATTAATAATAATAGCCCAAAAGACTTATTCTCAGTCAAAAGTAAATTTTTATTAAAAATCATAGTTAAGGTTAGCGGTAAAACCATCGTTTAATAAAAAATTTAAGTTTTGTTATATTTCTCTTTCTAAGTTAAAAAACTCACAATTTTCTCTTAATTTAAAGTTTAAAAAATGACAAATATCCCATAGAATCTGTTCCTCTCTTTTCTGGCTCCTTGAAGACCATTTGTCTTCGGTTGAATACTATGAGAGAGTAAAAGAGAGAGACCGAAAGGATAGATAAGAGGAGAGGGAGAATGATTGATAGCTAGAGACCATTAATCAACACTAGAGATAAAAAAAATAAATCATAAGAGGGTATTTATCACGTTTCAAACTTTGAGTTGAGAGGACATATAATATTTTTAAACATAAGGAGAAAAATATAATAAACATAAAATTTTTATTAAATAATAATTTTATACGTAATTTTAATTAAAATTTTAATAAAAATCTATTTATAAATAAATATTTAAAAATTTAAAAGTTAAAAAATATTAATTAAGAAAAATTCCATTATACCTTGGGTGGACCTGTAGTTTGGCCATAACAATAATACAAATAATAAATACAAGTTAGAGCCAGGCAGCCTAGTGACATGACAACCCACTAAAAACCAAAATAAATCGAATAAAATAAATAAAATTTAAGAATTAAATATTGAATTTTCATTTGTTTATTATTTGATAATGAAATAAAACGCCATTTATGTTGGAATTTTTATAACATTTCAACCAATTCAATCCAAATCAAATTTGAAGGTTAAATTTTACATATTTTATTAATTTTAACAATTTTTTGTTTTGAATATTCATTTTTCAAAACAATTTTAAGATTTTAAATAAAATAATCTAATTATGTTATACAAAATTAGTGTTTCGGTTGGGATAAATTCAATCCAAACTACTTAAGTTTGAATCAAATATGTTAACTTCAAATTAATAATTAAATTATTTTTATAAATAAATTAATTTTAAATTAATTTAAATATTTAAATTTAAATTCAGTATAATCAAATATAAAATTGAATTATTTTTTGTCACATCCAATCCGAGTCCTATTTGATCCAACCTTTATGTTTTGGGTATTATTTTTAAAATATGAATTTTCATATTTTAAAAGCTTAAAAATAAGAAAACACATGTTTATCAAGTTCTTCCCAAAATTTGTGTTTAGAAAATGACAATTTTTTTTTCCTGTTTTTTGTGATTAAAAAAAAAGGCGTTTTAATTATTTTCTGCAAGAATTATACTATATAAAGTCAGAGAAAAAAATAATTCATATAAAATTATATGTACAATTTATATATAAATAATAATATATCACTGTATAATTAGATATTATTTTATCTTTAATTTTTAATTATCAAATCACATCATAACACGTCAATATTTGTGTATAAAGTTGTACATATAACACTACTTTCTAACTTTTTTTCAAATACAATCAAACTACGTGTATATATTTTTAATACATAAATGTGCCATCATATTATTGTATGATTTTGAATTAATAATAAAATAATAAAACTATACGTACATACTTTTGGTATATAATTTATGTACACAAATGATGTGTAATGATTTTGAATGAATGATAAAATAAAACCTAATCATATGGTGATATATTATCTGTGTGTTTAAACTGTGTATCAAAAGTATATAAACTTATCATTGCTTATAATAAAATAACACTCAATTATATAATAACACATCGATATGTATACATATTTATATATTAAAAATATATACACATAATATTACTATTTTAAATATTAGTTCTATTATTTGGTTTTATGGTGTTTGTGTAGTTGTTTGACACTAATCCTAGTATTCTCAAATTTTCATCGTTGCTATTATAACACGTGAATATCAATTAAAAAGAAAAATTGTATCAACACATGATTTTCATTTTTAGAATATTACTTGAAAATTTTGTTTTCCCCATTTGCAGCTGATAATTTGCAATATGATCCATTAATATAACACAAAAAACGGTTAATATTGAATTTTTTTTACACAAAATTTAGTTCAAATTAACCTAACATAACTTGAAATTAAATTGGGTCATGATTAGATTGATACGAAAATTTTTTAAACTAACTCGAATGTTTCGAAAAATATTACCCTAGTAGAATTTGTTAATGACATATTGAAAAGAATTTTTAAAGACAAGTATTAATAATAGTAGAAAATTATTATAAATAGTTGTATTTTTGTAGATGTGTAATTATTTTGATTATTCTTGATTTTTATTTAAAAATTTCATTTTATTTTTTGATAGTGAGAAATATATTTGGTTACTACGATCATTCCTGTGTTTCAAAAAGTCTTAATCAATAATTTTTTAGACCATTTGTAAATAAGACAAAATATTATGTTGTGTTTTTTTGTTAGTAGTAAGTTAAAGTAATTATGGAAAGAATTTGAAATACTAAAAACACATAAGAGAGTAAAAATAGTAAACAATTTAGATTAATTGTGTTAGTTTTGATTGGTTTACAATTAAGAAATTTAAGTATGATTCTAACTCAAATTGGATTAAAGTTGAAAGTTTCTAATAAAAAACCTGAAATAATATGATAAGGATATGATCCGATAACATGAACTGATATGTCTATTTTTTGGGACATTATTGTGTGACTTTGGTTTGAATTATTTTTTTAAAGGCCAAAAGACTACTTCCCAACCAAGGTTTAGTGAAAAGACAAATTTCCACATGTTAACTTTTAAAAACTCAAATATTCAGCTATTTATTAAAATTCATTTATAAAGTTAAGAATAAAATTATTATTTAGCTAAAAATATTAAAAAACCAATAAATTATCACAGCTTGCCTCTTTAGTTTAAACATTTGACAATTTCTCCCTACTTAATGTTTGAAAATTCATCATTCCCCCCTAGGGTTTGAAATGTTTTTTTCTAGTTTCTTTTGACAAGCAGAGCCAACCTTCCCCATTCATTTTCCACCGGCGGGCAAAGAAGAAGATCAACAGATCTCAACCATGAATATAAGCGTCTCTTCGACATCGTCGTCATGTGATTCATCTCCTCGGCATCTCTTTCATTGCACGATTTGTCTCCCTAACATCATCGTTAGGCAATTAATCTCCCTAATGTCTCTTTTGTTGCCTATTTGGTCTCTCTAGTGTCGTCTATCATTGATCGTCACAGAGTTGAAACTCACTCATGGGTTTTTAAGTTGCTAGTGGTCAACGGTGGAAATCGACGACGTTTGGAGAGAGAGAGAGAGCACTGGTGAGAGAGAGAGTGCTAAGAGGAAGAGATTGACGGAAACAAAGACGACAATGGAGAAGCACACTAGAAGAAACTAGAAAAAAATTTCAAACCCTAGGGGAATGACAAATTTTCAAATCTTGAATGAGAAAATTTTTTTAGATTTTTAAAAATAACAGGTAAAATATGATAATTTTTTAGTTTTTTAAATATTTTTAGCTAAATAATAATTTTATCTCTAACATAAAAATAAATTTAATAAATGAGTGAGTATTTAAATTTTTAAAAAATAATAAATGAGTGCTTTGGCCTTTTTAAAATATATTTTTTTTTTTGAGAAAATCAATATGTATTTTCTATTTTACTTATTAAATTATTTGTGCTCGATCTCCTCGGCGAAAAGTCTTGAACACATGCAATGTATTTCATGTGCGCGGGCGTAGCAATTCCGTGGATTTTTGGAATGGCACAGGCGTCCATTTCGTACATGTCTGCGTAGATTCTTTCATGGCTTTAAGTTGTTGTACCTTTTCGGACGTGGACCCCGGGACCTACTCAACTCTCAATATTAAAACAAGGCCAAACGACTTACTTTCACCCAAAGTTAGATTCTTTTTCTAAGCTTTTATTAATTTTATTTTAAAAATCTAAATACTTATTATTAGTATTATTATGTTAAATTTTATTATTATTGTTAAAGATAAAGTTATTATTTTAATATTTTATTTAAAAATAATAATTTATCTTAATTTTTCATCTTATTTTTTAAAATTAATAATTTTTTCATAATTTAATTTAAAAAAAATTATCTTTTCACTTCTATCATTTAGGATTATGAGAGTTTTAATATTTTAAGGTTTACAGCTCACCTCCACATATTTTTGCCTCTCACAATTGCCACCCCATATTTTTGCAACCTTCCATAGTTACCTCTTCTCCATAAACTGTCAATCTCTCTTTGACAGCTAGCATCCTCCGTTTTCGGCTAGTATCTTAGTTTTCTTCTTCAATAGTCAAGCTTGTGTTTGGTGAAGTCGTGCACCTTAGCAATTCTTCTTCTTTGATTTTACAAACACTCTTCTTCTTTAATTTAAACAAATGAAGCTCTTCGTCGGACATGAACGAACGAAGGTCATCATTCAAATTAAAGAGATTTGAGTCAAACATGAACAAATGAAGGTCGTTAGCACTTGTTCTTCTTTCTTCGATTTGAACAAAAGAAGCCCTTGGCCAAATATGAACAAACAAAGAAGAACAAGTGATGATGCATGTGACTTCGCTAGAGAAGAGAACTAGGATGTTGGCCACTAAAAAGAGATCGACAGTCTATGGAGAAGAGCCAACTATGGAAGGTTGCAAAAATATGGGTGGCTGCTAGGAGGGGAAAAAATATGTGAGGGTAAGCTCTTAACCCTAAAATATTGAAATCCAAAGAACCCTAAATGGTCGAGGTGAAAAAGATAACTTTTTAAAATTAAGTTATGAGAGAAATTTTTAATTTTAAAAATTATGATGAGAAATAGGGATAAATTATTTTTTCTTTAAATAAAATTTTAAAATAATAATTTTACTTTTGACAATAATAATAAAATTTAATAAATTGATATGTGTTTGAGATTTTGAAAAATAATAGATAAAAACTGGAGAAATGAGTAAACCGTAAATGACAATAAGTTTTCTGGCTATAAAATAAATTAAAATTTAACAAAATACCAGAACATTAATTTGATCCAAATTAAGTTGGAGAACAGTGTCATATGAAATTAATTTAATCTAAAAAAATAAGTCATAAATCAATTTGAAATCGACAAATTGAAGATTAATTTCAATTAAAAAATAACTTAACTTTAATCCATCACTAAGATATAATTATTGATTGAATTTTTTTTATAATATATAGAGAAAAACAATATAATTATTTTTATTAACCCTTTTAAATTTTATTAATTTTTTTATTTTTTATGTTATATTTTTATTTAATATTACCTATAAATATTATTTCTAAATCCGAGCTTATTTAAGCTTACTCTCTAAAATTTTCATTGCCCTTTTTCATTGCTTTTACTGGGGTTCATGATTGGCCCAGCAGGACCAATCATGTTAATTTCATTAATTTATTTTTTAAAGTATGGCCTGACTTTAATCAAGAATTTTAATTATTATTTTTTTCCATAAAAAAATAAATAAGAATTTAAGAATAATCTCTTAAATAAGGTATTATATTAAAACCAAAAAAATATTTAAAATTTTTTAATATTATTATTATTAATTCTCATTGTATTATTAATTTATTTTCCTTTTTTAACCCCCACTCTCCTATTTTTGGCATTTCACTTGAGATCTTTGTATCTCATTAAAATTAATTTTATAACTGTTAATAAAATTTTAGATATATTTAATAAATTTACATATATATATTTGAAAAAACAAAAATATTAAATTTCTTTCCTTTTTAGGCAAATACTAATCCAAAAAAAAAAATTATAATATACTTTCAAAAAATTATTAAAATAAAATATTATTTTACAATTTCTATTTTTTAAATAATTTTACATACAAATCATTAAATCCTTTTCTAAAAAATTTTGAGAAATATAAATAATACAAACTTTATAATATATCGTTTTTTACTTATACTATATTACAAATTTTTTTTTGATTTTTTAATAAATTTAAATAAATATTTTAGAGGGTAATAATAGTTATTTAAATGATTAATAAATAGAAAAAAATAATTTTATAAAAACTTTGTTTGAATTTTCCACAGTTCCTGTCTTCTCCTTGACAACGTTGGCAACAAAAACAAAAAGCAAACACAAATTTCAATTTTCCACAGGTCCTGTCTTCTCCTTCTTTCTATCGCTCTATATTTCAATTCATTCGGACGTACGCACACATGGTCTCGCCTCCCCTCTCTCTCTCTTCTTGTTTTTTCCTCTGTACGTTTTCTCTTTCTTTCTCCTTCTTACGTTTTTTGAAACTTTTTTTTGAAAATAATTTTCCTCAGAAATTTACTGGGTTCTTCTTTATATTTGGTTCTGTTTCCTCTGTTTTTGTCTCAGATCTTCTGTTTTCTCATCTGGGTGTCTTCCCGTTTTGTTGTTTTGCATTTGACAGCCTTCGATCGTTTGAAGCTCTGATTTTTATTTCTTATTAAGGTTGTGCTTTGAATTGCCGCCCAATTTTATTAATAGATCAACGAAGGCATTTTTTTTTTTGTATTATTTGAGATGGGAATTTCCTTTTCAATCTTCGGATTCTGATCATTGTCCATTTGGGTTTGATCTTCTTCTTGTTTTTCTAAATTTTGCTGTTTTTTTAAAAATAATTTTAATTGTTTTGTTAAAATTTATTTTCTGCAGCCGACATGCTCTGACTTTATTAAATTGTGTATTTTTATTTGAAAAAAAATTAATAAATTTCGAGTATATTTTTTTATGTGTTTTCTGTAAATTGGTTTTGCTGGATCTTCATAGTTTTTAAAATTTCAGGGCTTTTATTGCCTGTGTAAATACTTTTTAGAACTTTTTGCTGTCTCTCCACTTTTCAAATTTCCATAATTTATGTTTTCACCTTCTTTTTTTTTTTTTTAATTTATGATTCAAAACTGATTCGATACTTTGATTTCTTATCATTTTGCAGCACATTGAAGGCGGTTTATTTCGTGATTATCATTGAGTCCGGCAATTTTTTCCCATAAAAGGGTTCTTCCAGATGCTAAATTTTGGCAGGAATAGAAATCAGTCAAGGTCTACTAGACCTGTCTCTTTTGGTAAGCATTATAATTGTTAAGTTTTTTAATGCTTTTGATATATTTTATATTTGTCGGTTGATTTGTTATTGATCTGGTGTTGTGATTAGTGTTAAATGTTTTGCTCAAACTGTGTATGATTATGAATCTTTTATGCCTGCAGGTTTAGATTATGCGGACCCCAAAAGGAAAGGCAATTTTGTAGGGAAAATTCTTTTAGCTGCTTCCTTAACTGCATTATGCATTATCATGCTCAAACAGTCCCCAAGCTTCAGTGTCCCCAGTAAGGTAACCCTGGTTCATTTTCGGAAAATTTTAGGTGATCATTTGAGGTTATATTGTTTTTTATTTTTTAAATCTAACATTGTATTGCATGATTTTCTTTCTTCCAGTTCTCCCGGCATGAAGAAGGGGTAGTTCATGTGTTGGTGACAGGCGGTGCTGGTTATATCGGTTCACATGCTGCGTTTCGATTATTGAAGGATTCTTACCGTGTAACAATAGTTGTATGTATTTTCATTGTTTATTTTTTTGCAGCTTAAAAATCTCACTTTTGTGTAGATCTTGAGTGAAGTGATTTTTTTTTTAACAGGATAATCTTTCAAGGGGAAATTTAGGTGCTGTGAAGATACTACAAGAGTTATTTCCAGAACCTGGGAGGCTTCAGTTTATTTACGCTGACTTGGGAGATGTGAAAGCAGTATCCTTATCACGGCATTAATATGATGTATTTTAGCTTTAGGTTTACTACTTTATAGATGGTAATGTTGCAATGTTTTTACTTAACTTGAATGTCAGGTTAACAAAATATTTTCAGAAAATGCATTTGATGCTGTCATTCATTTTGCTGCTGTTGCATATGTTGGGGAAAGCACCCTTGATCCTCTTAAGTAAGTATTTTTATGATCTTTTATCAGTCAAACGGTATGTTTTTTTCTTGCTATTGAGAGCTGGCTTTCATACATTGCTATCAGCTGCAATGGTGGTGAAATTATTTAGTTCCACTAGAGATTTTTGTTTCTGATTGAAATGGTTGCCTTTGTCATGTTTTTTTCTGTTTTTTTAATTCATCTAAATTTTGAAAGGAGGTGATTGTGTTTTAGTGTTCATATCTGAATTTGGTGTCCTTGAATACTAAATTTTAGTATTAAGAAGCAGTAAATTTCTTATTGACACTACAACCCCATTCCTAAACCTATATGTTCTTTTGTTTGCATAAAGTACCTTTCAACCTTGATTTTATTTTGTCATGTCAGACTTTGCTAGGAATTTTAAGCTAGATTTGATATTAGATAGATTTTAGAAACTTATGTTGTCCAAGGTTCAAAGGAATTTGTGTATCATTTGTATTCATCAATATTTACATGATAAATGGATACAAATTACTGGTTATTTCCATCTTTGCTCTTTAGTCATTTGATGTTGAAGTACCATATCATATATATGTCCTTATTTATAATATATTTGACCTTGCTGTGCAGGTATTATCACAACATTACTGCAAACACATTGGTAGTATTAGAGTCAATGGCTGCTCATGGTGTTAGGACTTTGATATATTCTAGTACGTGTGCCACATATGGAGAGCCGGAAAAGATGCCCATCACTGAAGATACTCCACAGGTGAGGGTGAAATTGTTGGTTAACTGTTTGCCATTAGCATTTTTTGGCTATTTCTACCATTTTTATTTCTCAAGTTCTTATTGAGGGCTACAATGTATGTTACCGATGTGCTACAATTTGATTTAATTTTTTTGTATGTGGTGTTATATTAATTGACAATTGACAGTTTTTTTAATGAACTCAGGTACCGATTAATCCATATGGAAAAGCTAAGAAGATGGCTGAAGATATCATCCTTGATTTTTCTAAAAACTCAGACATGGCAGTAATGATTCTGAGGTTGGTTATTTCATTTATAATTTCTCTTAAGAGTTTTATTTGGACTCATTGCTTCCATTCTGAATTATGTCTGTTCTTTTTACCGTTTCTTGTTTATAATTTGCTGCGGAAAGTTTTGTAACCAATTTATTAGTCATTCTCTTATTCATATTCTATCCATCTCGAAATTTTGGATGGTTCATACCTTGTGATCTTTGTTCTCTTTCAATTTTTACATTATAAATCTGGTGTAATTAACGATGCATACCTTTTTGTTGAGTAATCTGCAGGTACTTCAATGTCATTGGATCTGATCCAGAGGGGAGACTAGGTGAAGCTCCCAGACCTGAATTGCGTGATCATGGACGAATTTCAGGTGCTTGTTTTGATGCTGCTCGTGGTATCATTCCTGGTCTAAAGGTATGCCTTTATGCTATGCTTTTAATGTTTGTTCCCAAAGCACTTTTTCTAGTGCCAAATAAATTATTTACAAGGAGTTCAAAATGTACTCTTTGAAGTAAATAAAGGGATTAGTAAATAGACAAACATAAAGGAAATAAATAAAATAACATTTTGACAGGGATTACTGAAATTAAGGGTTTGTTCAGATTGTGATTCTAAAAAAAAAAATTAAAAAATTTGAGCTTTTATCCAAAATAAAAAGTTTGATACTTAAAATTATTGAAAATATTGAATATTACTTTTTTTTTTTAATTTCTAATTCTATAATATACTTTTTTGGATACACTTTTAAAAAGCTTTTGTAGAAGCACTAAATGTGATTCCATAAAATTCCTTGTTACCTTTATTTTCGGAAATAAAAAATTATTCTTAAATTTTAAATCAATTCTATCTTTTTATAAAAATTAACTTAATGGATTTGGAGGGATGCATCTGCCTGCTTTGATGTGGAGGGAAAGATCCGTTTGTCAAACCTTTCGAGAAAGTCAGAAGCTTATCCATGATATGTAGTTGGATTTTGGATTTTCAAAGTCTTTTCTGTTGGCTGTTCGCAATACCTTCATCCTTTTATAGTTTGTATATTGACTCTTCAAGGTGCTGATTTTGTGTTGCAATTTACTTTTGACTCGCAGCAGCTTCTTTTTTTTTAAACTGAATTACTGCAATTCATAATGAATCAGCGTACTTCTCATTGTTGCATTATGCATGAAGTACTTGGAACTTAAACTAAAATGGCGATTTTGAACACTTGAAGGTTAAAGGAACAGACTACAATACTCCTGATGGCACGTGTGTTAGGGATTACATTGATGTCAATGATCTTGTTGATGCTCATGTAAAAGCTCTTGAGAGGGCACAACCTAACAAAGTTGGAATCTATAATGTTGGCACTGGAAAAGGTGAACAATTATACTGCATTTATTGCTGAATTTTTCTACTGTCTCTTTGATAGTTGTGAAAAAAGTTGGAATTTCCTTTAAACCTTATATTCATATCACTATCATCAGGGAGATCTGTAAAGGAGTTTGTCGAGGCATGTAAAAAGGCAACGGGAGCCAACATTAAAGTTCAGTTTGAACCCCGACGCCCAGGTGACTATGCTGAAGTGTATAGTGACCCAACAAAGATCAGGCATGAATTGAACTGGACAGCGAGGTACACCGACCTCCAAGAAAGTTTAGAAATTGCATGGAGATGGCAGAAAGATCACCATAATGGGTATTTATCATCCGCCTAGGAAACATTCACAGCCATTATTATATAAATGAAGAGAAGGCTAACACAGACCCGGGCATACCAAGTTAGAGAAGGGGATTCATATCGAGAGTAGATTCTTTCCCATTTATCTTTATATTTCGTGTAGTTTTTACAGGGGTCTCATTTATCAGATGTACTTGAACGATAATAGCTCAATAATACGATGATATGCATAGGTGCAGGTATACCGTTTATTTGTTTCCATGATTTATTCTTTCCTCCCTTGTTATCAAGCCGATGATGATAGGGATTTTGTCGATTTATCAAATATAGACTTATAGTTCATTGTAAATGAAGTTAATTATATATCTCATAAGGTGTACCTGGGCTTGCTAGTATTTCTTGTGCATAGAGATCCATATTTCTGATTCATTCATAATCCTACCACTGCATCTCATAATTTGAGGAGTTATTTTTGGGAGCTAATTATAAGGATTAATTGTTGAAGACATAGAAGTGAAAAGTTAATGATTTAGGGTTATTATCTACTCACACCTCAAAGGTATACAAATTGGCCTTGACTTGTTGGGGTCAATTACGTAGAGTTGACTCAATCTTGAATCTATGTTCGGCTCTAGTTTGATTTGTTTGCCCTCAGGTGACATTGTTCGCCTATCGGCATTATCGTGTACTTGTTTGACAATATTATTTATCCTTTTGGTGATACTTTACCTATTGGTAGCTTTTTAATGACATTTTTTATTCCACCAATTGTCCTTTGGTAACATTGTTCACAAGTTTGAAAGAGTTGAGTTCAAACTGAGTATTAGGGATTTGAGTTGAGCTTGAATTAACTTTTGTTCGAGTTTAGTTAAGCTTGAATCTATTCACATTTGATACATTATCTAATATCTTCTTTGACAGTTGTTTGCTAATGGTAAAAATGTGTTTGGGTTTGTCGGTTATGATAATATTTTATTATCAAAATTAAAAAATAACATAAAAGTAAATTATCTTGAAGATTGATGGGTATAAATTAATATTGAAATTGGGTAGATTGACATGTATAATGTTGTTATATTCTTTTAC
The DNA here is from genome assembly GCF_011075055.1 of Mangifera indica. Lineage (NCBI taxonomy): Eukaryota > Viridiplantae > Streptophyta > Magnoliopsida > Sapindales > Anacardiaceae > Mangifera > Mangifera indica. The sequence continues at coordinate 43,174 of NW_025401124.1, forward strand.
TTAAACATGTTAAATTAAATCAAAGATGTAGAGACAATGATGACACTGTAACAAATCAAAGATGGGGTTGTAAAAGAAATGACACGGGTGACACTCTCCGTCAATGGAAAACTGCAAAACAAATTGCCCATTGTCATTCCAAAACTATGGAAAACTACATAGTGTCTATAGAAAATCAAGGGAAAACTGCCCGGATCACAGATGACAACACGAAAGCAATGTTGTGGGGGGTTGATCAACCTGAAGATCCAACCCCAGCCTCAGCCTCTTTGCATGGCAGCGAGCTCCATCCTTCTTCACCTTTTCTTGCATGACAAAGATATCTAGCCCTCTTTTCCTTCTTCGCACGACAATGGTTGGTCGTGATCGACAAGTGGTGGTTAGTCATAACCAGTGATGGTGTTGTAATTTTAATTGCATATGAAATTTTTTTTTTCTTAATATATGTTTGAATAAGGGAAAATAAAAAGACATAATAGGATTTAGGGTTATAGGTTATTTTAATTTAATGTAAGGGTGTTTTTGTCCTAAAATTTAATAAGAATAAAATTATATAAAAATTTAGATACACTAAATAATCTTTTAATATTTTCAAGGATGTGATAACATATTAATTGCTATATTAATTATCACTTAGTGTGAAAGTAAAATGTTATCGAAATTTCTTATTATTATTAATAATAAAAAATAGCTTGTTGAACAAATCTTTTATTCCCCTATCTAAAAGCACCCTAACGGTGAGTTTGAAGTTGGTCATGATACGTTAGCTCTCCGGGCAAAGTTCCATTATTGTTTGGCTTGTAGGGCGCAATCTTTAGTTCGATACCACCTTAGGCAATGAAAGTAGCACGAATCAATCGTTCATAAAGTGAAGACTTCGAAGTCGATCTTGCAGGGCATTCTTGTTAGAAATATTAGTGAAGTTTCCTTGCATTTCAGCTTCTTAGGTTGTACATCAAGTCGTATGGTTGTGAGTAGGGTTGGCTCAAACTCTGTTACCAATTCCATTGAGCTTGAAACGAGAAGGCATAACTCAATGTCAAGCTTGAGCTATGGGTGTAAGAAAATATTGAGCTGGCTTGAGCTCAAGCCATGGAAGGTTCGACTTGAGTTTGACTAATTTTTTTTTGTTAATTTGTAAAAAATTATTAATTGAAGTTATTTTAAAAATTTTTGTTTGCTGATAAAAGAAAATATCGGTGAAAAGTTAAACTATATTAAAAAATGAAATAAGTAAATTTATTTATAATGGGTGAGGTATTTATTAAAGTTTCTCTATTGAGATTTCGTATCTCTGTAAACTCAGTTTTAGATTAACTTAAATTAGAAAGAATCAGTTCAAACAACTTAAGATTAATGAGTTAGAATTTGAACTTGATTTGAAAACTTTACATTAGACTCGAACTTTATTAATATTAACCCATATCAGAAAATTTCTAAAAGCTAACCTTGAAATAGATAGATATTGAGACAGCCTAAAAGAATGAAACTTACATTTATACACTGATTTGATGATGACCTCAAAGCCAATCTGAGCTGGGGCAGAAACAAAAGCTAATTTTTTTAACACCAGAAACAGAAAATGAATAAGAATCAACAAAGATTCCAGCAGATAAGGCGGTCCAGTCACCATAGTTTTCATTCCAAGCAAAAACTTCCTCTTCAACAATTGCTGCTTCAATTCAATTTGAAGCATGTTTAGGTCATTATCATCACTACTCCCACGAGAAATAGACCTGAGAATTGATTTTGTCATTTTAATAAGGTCAAAGAACTATTTTCCACCCAAGAATTACTTTAATCTCAAAAATATATCTATAATAGATAAAAAATTTAAATCCCCACCTATAGATTAACTGTCATTATAATTTTCAGTTATAAATAAGGGTAAAATCGTTATTTTATAATTAAACTCTAAATTTTTATAAGTTAAATCATTTTCCTTTAGGTTTTAAAAATTAATATTTCACCCCATTCTTAAAGTTTGAAAAATTTATATTTCATTGTTAGGGTTTGTTTAGCTTCTTTGGTCACTACCATTCTAACCATTGGCTAGTGTTTTCCACAGATCTTCCAAACCCTATGACAAAAGACACCCACCTAACTAGCATGAAAGATGATGATCATCGTCATTGTGTCTGGAAGACGCGAAGAAAGACGATGCTTTGTTGTCCTATGTCATGTCTAGATGATGCGATGATGAAGCGTTGTCCTTTGTTGTTATGTTTGAATGACACGATGAAGCATCGTCTTTCGTGGTGGTTGGGTGGCTATCTTTTGTCTTCAAATCTGAAAGATAGGTGGAAAGTACTGGTTGATGGCTGGAATGGTGGTGGTTGGAGAAGCTAAACAAACCCTAAAAGTGAAATATGGACTTTTCAAACTTATAAAATAAGATGAAATATTAATTTTTAAAACCTGAGGGGGAAAATGTTATTAACTTTTAAACATTTAGGGTTTAGTATAAAATAACGATTTTACTCTTATTTATAACTAATATTTAATCTTATTCAAACTTATAGAATAAAATTAAAATTATTTTATAAACCCTGAGGGGAAAAATGATATTAACTTTTAAAATTTTAGGATTTAGTACAAAATAATGATTTAATCTTTACTTATAACTGAAAAATATAATAATAGGTATTCTATTGATGGGTGTTTGAATTTTTTATCTGTTATGAGTATGATTTTGAAATTAAACTAAAACTTAGATGGGAAATTATCCTTTACCCTTTTAATAATATTAAAATCATCATAAACATGAACCATGCTTTGATATCAAAATGATTTTCCACTTTGACACCACTGTAAATAAGCTGAGCAAGAGGAGCTTGCCTATCCCTCCCATCCCTGCTATAGAAATAACAGGAACTCCATCACCTGTAAAATAATCTCTTAGCAATGTTTCAGGTATTGCCTCCTTATCTTCTTCCCTACCATAAACGTTGGCTTCATTCACCAAAGAATAAGTGGGCAGTTTTTGCTTGACTTTGTCAAACCTTCCTTCTGAATTTTTTACCGGACCCAGTCGGTCTTTCTCTGTTGCAATATCTTGCAACCTAGTATTAATCTCTATTTGGGCCATCATCCTGGAGTTAAACTTAAAAGGTCTTGAATTCAAGCCGATGAAGCAAGAATAAATCAGTTTTTGTCCCTTACTTGTGGTTGCTTGAGTTTGAGGTTCGACCGTTTGAGCAGCAACTTCCTTCGCAAACCTTTCAGTGTCATACTCATCCAGTATGTCTTCCAAATCATGAGCTAGGTTTTGAAGCTCACCAACCCAGATTTTACTAACCGGTTTGTCATCTGCTTCTCGTCTGCATCGTCAAGCACTGCACGAATATTCAGCAATATCTTTTCCCACTTTATGAGATCCGTAAGGATGTGCTCTTGACATCCAAATCGAACAAGCACATCTGAAACTGACTTTTCTATCAGCTTCTCAATGATGACTGAAAGAACCGCCTGTTCAATTATAGACATGATGTGTTTTGGTGAAAAAGAAAGAATTGAAAAGGAAGGAACTTATGAAACATTATAGTTAATGTCGGCTACGTGACACAGAAAAGGAGCAGTATGTTCTTTCCCATGGAATGGATACAGAAAGGCTACGCTCATCAGATTTGCTCTAAGTTTCCATGGCAAAGGGGTTTCATATCATGAGACTATATAACAAATTTTGCAAGTAAAATTCGCTTTAAGGTTGGTCGCTTCTATTCATAACAATGCCGGCCTGATTTTCTTTTCTGCTCTTTTCTCAAGGAAATACAAAAGGAAGTAGCTCAGTTTATTGGAAAAGCACACATAAAGAACAATTAAAGAAATTTTTTTACAGCTTCAAATCCCAAGAAGTTTCCTAACCGAGCAACTTTGCCACCACCTCCCCCCAACTCCATTGATGTTTGCTGTTGCACCAGGGGCACTTTGTTGTATCTAGTAAGTATCCATTTTGCACCTCTTCTAGACAAACTCATGCGGTATGTCTTCCATAGCCCAAGCCAAGTTTTCAAGGTTCTCCAAGCCAGATCTTCTTCACCATTGTGTTTGTCATCTGCTTCTCTTTTGCATCGTAGTCAAATCCCGCTAGATACATTTTGGGTTACAAAGCTATCCCGTGATGAATTATATGTCCCAAAGGATGTTACACAAGTATTGCACGAATCTTCGCTAACTTATATATCCACTTATTGAGATCAGGCTCTTGGTGTACAAATTGCAAAGCACCTTTGAAATCAAAATAATTTTATTTTAGATTCACTTATAATCATCTCAAACTCAAATATTTGAATGAGTTTGAACTCAGATAATTTTAAAGTTGAACATGTAAAATAATGGCACAAAGACACAAAAGATGTAAGGATAAAGTAACCCTCAATATGACACATCATATGAGTAGTAGTTCATAACTTTTTACTTGGATGTGGGTGGATAAAGCAGAATAAATATAAATAAACTGTAATCTTTCACAACACATGGATAGAAATTTCATCATCTTTCCCAATTATATATAAAGGGCAAGTGAGAAAAACAAGTTTTCCTTTTTCTTCAAATCAATCTCAAATTTTACAGATTTTTATGTTGAGATTTTCCTGCAATTTGGTTTTTTCTAGACAGATGATAAAGCTATAACAGAAGAATCCTTCATTATGTAAACATTCTTATAAAAAACTAACTCAAGCAACTGGTGAACAGCCAAGAAATCTTTTGCCCGACCAACATCTCTAACGGTTTGACAGATTGATTTTATGTGAGTATGACACAGAATCATCAACACAGAATATATACAGGATTCAATATAAAAAATGAAGTTACCTTTATAAAGTCATTAATGGAGGGGCACATCTTTGAAGTTGGCTGTTTAAATGCAGAGAGAATGAACAAGAATTCAAGGGGATTCCTTATTGTAAATGAACAAGAATATCAATTTATAATGGCGTTACCTGGAGCTGAAACTTTTGTAATATTGATTAAAGTTCAATGTATCCAGATTCCACCTAAGCTTATAACGGATACTTTGGCTATGATGGGCCAATATTCAGCATTCTTTCTACATTTTGCTTCCAGCAGAGGACATCCGTCGATGGATAAAACATGCATTAAGCTGGACAGCCTCTTTGGGAAGTATTTGAGCTTTGGACATCGAAGGAGACGTAGTTGGCTTAATGAGGTGAGGTCTTGAACCGAAGAGGACAAGGTTTCCAAATTCGGAAAATTTTCAATCACCAGGGTCTGCAGAGGGGCAGGAAGTTTCATTCCTATCTCCTCCTGCGGAAAGGATTCCATGTCATCACATCCTCCACTGATTTGAAGATGACAAAGAGAGGTGAGTTTGTGCAATCCCCACTTGAGCAATGGCTTGCAGATGTTGACATCTTTAATCTCCAGTGACCTAATGTTGGTGGGAAATCCATCTTCCGGAAAAGTTGCAATGGCTGGACATTTTTTTATTGTCAAATTCCGGAGAGAGGTAAGATGGCACATGCCTTCTGGCAGGGCCGCCAGTTTCTCACACTCAATTATGCCAAGCGTTGAGAGGTTGTTAGGCAACCCTCCATCCGGAAATTGAATAAAACTTGGACAATCCATTACTTCAATAGTTTGAAGACGTCTGAGTTTGTTCAGGCAATCAGGCAACAATTTTAGATTTTGACAGCCATCAATACGAAATATCTGAAGAGATGTGTTATCATTCACCTTTTCAGCTATCCGCTCCAGCTTTGAGCATTGCCGAATCCTAAGGTATTCCAGAGCTGTAGGCAGATTACCATTTGAAGAGAAGGAAACAAGGTTTGGACAACTATCAACCTCAATGTACTTGAGTGAACATGGCAACTCGCCGTATGACCACAAGGATGCTAGAGATTCGCAGCATCTAATATTCAAGTACTCTAGCATGGAGATGTTTGGACTGCTGCTGCATCTGCTGATACTTTCCTCCTGCATGTTGAAATCTTCTTTGTCCACTAACGTTTGCAAGTTATTGCAATATTTGATATGCAGCCGCTTCAGTTTCGGAGGCACCTGGACTCTTGCAATGTATTTCACAGACTCACAATCTGAACTGCTGAAACTTTCAAGAGATGTCATGCTGCCATGCACCAGTGCCTCTATTCCCCGTGCTTTGCAGTTCTCAATGGTAATAGATCTCAGCTGGGAAGGCAAGCCAACTACTTCTGCAAAAGAAACAAGATTTGGGCAGTTTTGTATTGATATATCTGTAAGAGAACTGAGATTATGCAGCGTTCGTGGTAGCTTTGCTAGGTTTTCACAATCCCTCAGTTTCAGAGTCTGAAGTTTGCAGGGCAACCTTTGTTGTGTTTGCTCTTCTTCGACCTCTGCCGCCATCAAAAGAACTTGGGAACGGTGGTCACGAGCCAATCCATGAAGTGAGCTACTATCATCATGTGATTCCATTCCTTTAAATGTTATATCTTTGCAGCCACAAATCCTCAGTTCTTCTAGTTTTGGAACCCCTTGCACAAAACTTTCTCCCACAAGCACGCGCTTTGACACATTAATAAGTTTCACTGACTTCAGTGAACCAACATCTTCAATCTCCCAATCCACTTCATTGCATCCATCAATCTCTAATTTGATGAGTACTGGAGAGCTCGGAACTGACACTGACAATAGCTTGCATCGTTCAATTACAAGCTTTTCCAAATTCGGAAGACGTTTTGGCAATTCCCCTTTCAGTTTTGAACACCGAACAATACGAAGCTCTCGTAGGCTAGGAAACCCTTCAATTTCTTGACCAGGTACATGAGGAATCCAATCTTCCCATTCTTTCATGTCCTCAAAGTAGAGAGTCTCAAGTGAGGGAAAAGGGACCAAGCAACCATTTCCATTGAACTCTGGATCCAGGCTCTTCACTTGAACCATTCCTTCGATAACAAGTTCCTTGAGAAAGGGTAGATGCCCAACAGAAGGCAGGCAAATACAATTGACACAATTCTCCAATCTTAGACTTGTTAGTTTTGTCAATGTGCAATTTCCTAGCCATACCGGAAATTTTGTACCCCAAAAGCCAATGACATTGAGCTCTGTCAACTTCTGATAAGGCTGTAGCAAGTCCAGCACTTGCGTATGAGTTTCTGCCTGCATCAAATCATCAGTACTGCTACTCCATTCCAAAATAAGTGCATTCAGGCTCTTCTTACCATTTATATCAGCCTCCTTGACATCATTAGCATCGTGTACATTCTCCAACCCTGAAATGTGAAGTCTTCCCTGTAGATGAGCTAAAGACTTCAGTTCTGCTAACCGGGAGCCAATGTCATGGCCCAAAACAAACTTAGACAGTGTTTGGAGACGTGCTAATTTTCCAATCCTGTTAGGCATATACACTAATGAATTTACTTTGAAAATGTTCAGATGTCGTAAATTGATCAAATTCCCCATATCTGTACATAATTTATTTAGGGAAACACAACCCTCTAGCAAAAGTGATTGTAAATTGTACATGGTGCTAACTGATTCAGGCAAACTTTTAATATCAGTGTAAGAAAGATCAAGATACCGTAGATGCTTAAAACCTGCCAGTTCATGTGATAGCTCTTTGACACAGTATTTATGCAAAGACAATACTCTTAAATGCCGTGATTTCTGCAGCATCTGATAAAAAATTTTAAGAGTGACAGGAGGGGAATCTTGAATATCATGACGCTTGTGCTTTCTATGAAAACGAAAACGAGATTTACGGCTGGCTTCAGAGCAATCTTCTTGTTTCAGTTTCACCGTGAGTGCTAAGAAAGTTCTTAGAAGTTTGAGAGAATCCGACGCCTCAAGTTTTTCCAAGCCATCCAAAGGGCCTCCTATGTATGATAGATGGCGAAGATTGTTAGAAAATAAAATTGTATTATCGCCCTGGGGCACACCCTCTATTCTCAAGTATGTTTTTCCGGCAGCCCATTGAGCAAGGTCATGGATAAGGTCATGCATCACAAACAATGACTGATTGGAGTTTGATTTTTGAAAGAAAGATCTTGACTTCAATTCACGAAAGTATTTGCAACCCAAGTCTTCCATTTTGTACACACCATTTTCACCTTCCAAGAAACCTTCAGCCATCCATAATAAAACCATCTTCTGCTCGTGAAATTCATAGCCCTTTGGGAACAATGAGCAGTATGCAAAACATTGTTTCAGACGTGGGGGAAGATGAAAGTAACTCACTTTGAGAGCTGGCATAATGTCTCCTTCATCTTCTGATATATCCCATATTTTGCTATTCAGTATATCTCTCCAATCATTGACATCATATTTACCATGCAATAAGCCACCGAGAGTTTTGGCTGCCAAAGGCAACCCATCACACTTTTTAACTATCTTCTCCCCAATTTCTTTCAAGTCATGATCATGAATACTGAAATCTTTTGCTCCCAATGAGTGCTGAGCAAAAACTTGTAAACAATCACTATCTGACAACTTTCCCAATGAGTATTCTGCACCGGTTTTTATCATAGATGAAACGCCTTGATTGCGAGTTGTGACGACAATCTTACTTCCCGGACAACCGCTTTCAAATGGAGTACATAAAATAGTCCAGTCATTATAATTTTGTATCCAAACATCATCCAAAACAAGCAACAACTTCTTACCAGAGAGTACTCTTTTCAGTTGGACTTGAAGCCAGTCTAGATCATTAACCCTATCAACCGCCTCAGGCGCATGTGCAGCGATAGACTGCAGGATTCTTTTTGTGACTCTAATTACATCAAAATCCTCGGAAACATGAACCCATGCTCTAAAATCAAAATGATATTCTATTCTTTTATCATTATAGACAAGTTGAGCAAGCGTGGTCTTGCCCAACCCGCCCATCCCAGTGATAGGTATGACGGAGACTCCGTCAACATCTTCAGTACATGAATCACCATTCAACAATAATTCAACTATTACCTCCTTATCTTTTTCCCTGCCATGAACTTTGGCTTCATTGATCAGAGAGGTGGTGGGTAATCTTTCCCTGACTTTCTTTGACCTCCCTTCCGAATTCTCCCTCAACTCCAGGCTATCTCTTGCAGTTGCAATACTTTGTAATCTGGCTGTGATCTCCTCTATTTTGGACGCCATCATGCTACTGAACTTGACAGATCCTGAACTGGAACCTGTGACGAAAGTGGGAATCCATTTTCGTTGCTTACTAGTGGTGGTGGGTTGAGTTTGATGTTCAAGAAGCAACTTCCTGCGTAAAGCTTCAGTGGCAAACTCATCCAGGATGTCTTCCAAGTCATAAGCCAGGTCCTGGAGCTCACTCAACCATATCTTAACCAATCTGCTTGTCATCTGTTTCTCCTCTGCATCGTCAAGTAGGGCTTGAATCTTCACCAATGTCTTTTCCCACTTCTTGAGATCATTCTGGATTTGTTCTTGGCGTCCAAACCGCACAACCGCCTCGGAAACCAACTTCTGGATCAGCATCTCAACGGTGACAGACAAAATTGCCTCTCCAATGATCGACATAGTACCGTCTTTGGGGAAACCAAGAATTATGGAGAATCCAAGGACAGAGAAACCTATAGAAAGTTACAATGAAGGAAGTGAGCTAGCTGAAATATATATATTTCAGCTAGCCTACACAAGCAACGTTACTCATTTGGCCTGGTTAGTTTGGACGGCCAAACCTAAGATATAATGATAACATCTATAACCATTTCTTCCAAAAAGTTCCGGTTAGTTTGGACGGATAAAGCAAAGATATAATGATAACATCTATAATCATTTCTTCCAAAAATTTTCAATACTCTCGTTGGTCTTCGAAGAAATCAACTAACCAAATATGTAATGAGATTTACATTATCTTATAAACCAGCACCTATGTTTGCAGACTGGGATTAGGCGTCATGTGACTGGTTCAAGTTTGTCCTAATCTAACCTGATCATTAACACAGAAATTTACAGAAGAAATGTTGATGCCCTGTGACAACCCTTGACACAATGGTTGAAGAGTTGCCATTTCAGTTAAAGGGTGGATGCTAATATCATTTTGAAAATCGATGGGAACCAAACTTTTCACTCATCACTGACTCTGATTAAACCAGTTCTATCAATATTCCTAGTTTTAAAACACTGTCCAAGATGACCATATATTTTGAGAAACAACTTCACTTCAAAAGCCGGTGATGCTGACATTGGCTGCTGTTGACATCCTCCGAAATTGGCCAAAGGACTATTTCCCACCAAGTTTTAGTCTAATCTCAAAAATACACCCATAACAGATAAAAAATTTTAATATCCACTTATAAACTAACTGTTGTTAAAATTTTAAATTAAAAGTAAAGATAAAATCGTTATTTTACTCATAAACACTAAAAATATCATTTTCTTCTCAAGTTTTAAAAACTAATGCTTCACTCATTCTCAAAGTTTGAAAAGTTTAAATTTCATCTTTAGGGTTTGTTTTCCTTTTTTGCCATCACCATTCTGGCCAACGGTCGGTGTTTTCCACTCATTTTTTAGATCCGACTACAAAGGATGACAAAACATTATCTTTAATTGCATCATCTAGAAGCAACGACGTCCTTTTTCATGTTGTCTAGATGCGACAACAAATTCGTTGTCCTTTGTCACATTGTTTGGACGATGCAATGAAGTATCGATCTTTGTCGCTTCTTCCTAACCAGGACGACATAGGAGAAGATCATCGACCGGATTTGAGAAAATCATTGGCTAGAGATGAAACCTAAAAATGGGGGGAGGGGGGGGGGGGGGGGGGGAATTGAATTTTTTAAAGTTCAATCATGAGAAAAAATTATTAGTTTTCAAAACTAAGAGAGAAAAATGATATAAAATTTTAAAATTTTAGGGTTTAGGGATAAAATAATGATTTTATCTTTATTTCTAATTAAAAATTTTAATAATAGTTAATTTATGAGTAAATATTTAAATTTTTTATCTACTATGAATGTACTTTTAAGATTGGAATAAAACTTTAATAGGGAATAGTACTTCGGCCTCCGAAATTTCATGCAGAGAAATTTTGTGAGGTAATAGAAACTTGGATAGGGGAGATGGATGGACCAATAATATTATCTCTAATTAGTAACAGTCCCATACTTTCTTATATTTATTTGAAATCCCCATTGAGTCATATAGTACTAAAACAACAAAAACCCCTTAAGTATTATCATTGAAATGTAAATGTAGAAAATGAGCATCTTTTTAGCCATAGAATTGAATTGACCCTTCAATGTTACATAGTAAGCATAAATGAGATTGTGATATCGTTTATAAGAGAAATTTAAATCGATATCATTTAATAGTCGAATAGGATAACATAAATAATTCTTAAGAGTGCAATGTTTCTTGAAAAAAATTTAATTAAATTAAATTAATAATTTAATAAATTAATAATTAAATTACAAAACTCACATCTTTGTATATTCTTATTTTTCTTAATTAGGTTAGAAATATTTTAATACATAAGAACAACTAGTTTAATTAGAATAATGCCATTAATTAATTTTAAACTCTAATAAACACTCTAACAAAATAAATTTAATAAACTTTGACTAAAATTGAGTTTTCCTTAATAATAAAATCTTAAAACCTTTTTATTATATTTAATATTTTTTTCCTAAACACAAATTACTCTTATTAAACTTAACCTCCTAAATATAAAATTTTTATAGACTCAAAATAGGGCTATTAAAAGCTTTAATTAACTATTAAATATAAGTACTTATCACACTAGAAAACTACTTTTAAATTAAATTAAACACTTTAAAACTTAAGTTTACATGATTTACCACATAAACATGTCACCTCATATCATATAAGTACATTATATCACTTTGCAATGTCAGATCATATCACACCAACATATCATTGTATCATCATTGACTGCCATATATCTATCCATTCTCTCTCATACCTTTGGCTTGTCTTCGTTCGCTTTTTCCATTAACTTTCTTCTTACTTTGAATCTTTCTTTGACAATTTTTCTCTGTGTTTAGTGGAAATATAATTCTCCCGAAGTGAATCTTATTCTGTAATGATTTTAGCTTTAAGTAAGGTGTTTACTCGATTGATGCATCAATCCACTGTAGACAGACTTGATTTTATTGATGTCATGCTAACATATCGATTAGATTATTTTGATTTGACAATTGAACCATTATTTAATACTATTCATTAAGTTCAACCTAGTGGTCAATTGGGTCCCAACGGCTAAAATGGTTTTTAACCCTGATCTGAATCAAATTTGACACCAGTTCATAGTCGGACCAGCCAATCCTATCCAAATTTTAAAACAGTGATATTTTCTACAACACAAATACAATAATAAATGATATTTGCTTAAAATATTTGACATAGAACTGGATTCGAATTGAGCCAACTCGAGCTCAACTCAGACGAGCCCGAAAAGAGTCAGCCGTAGCTCGAGCTCGAGTTACTCACTAGATTTTTTAATTAAAAATTTTGATATAAAACGACATCGTTTTGACCAATATGTATTAAAACGACGTCGTTTTAATAACGAAAAACAAATCGAACCGAATTCGAACTGAGTTCGAGCTTGACTTTTATGAGCTCGACAAGCTCGAGCTTAACTATATGTGAGCTGAGTCGAGCTCGAGCTCGGCTCGGTTTGAATCTAACCCTAATTTGACATATGGAAATTAGCCTTTTAACCCACAAGATGGGGCAAATTTTCCCAACTCTATACTACCCAAACCACAAATTTTGCAATCAATCAATTCATATATTCTTCTTGTGGGTTACAAAAACAGCCATTTTCAAGGTGAAAAATACCATATCCAGCAAGCACCAACCACCTCTTTGGACCTAAAACAACGTGAATTGAATCGACTCCAACTGACTCGACTTTGGTTTTCAAGCAACAGATTGAATGGCTCTTTCGAAGTTCTCTTCTGCGGAAGATGCGCGCTTAACAAGCATGTGGTGTGGATGTGAAAGTTTCAACTGGCTGCAATTCAATCAATTCAGGCAGATATTAACACTAAATAAAGGGAATTCAGAATTCAGCAATTCTTTGGATTCTATTCATCTAGAGAAATATAGGGAAATCGGAGGAAGACGAATAGAGGAAAGGATTATATTAGGAACCATTTCTACTTATCAAAAATAGCAGTATACTACCCATACAACAGTTTGGGTCGTAAGAGAAAAAATAGATAAAAGTGGGACCAGTGAATTCATGTTGCATATCCAAAAAACTGATATAAAAAGGGGAAGAGAAATGAGGATATGAAGGCACAGCTTACTTGAGGTACCGTGACGATGATTTACCAAGGTGAAGGCTGCATACAATCAGATTGGCTAAAGTTTCTGGATCTTTTGCATCCTGTATTGATTAGAAAACAACTCTTTCGTTAATATAATGTTTCAAACACCCCGAGCCTATTTATAGCAAATACATAATGACAAGTGCCAGGACTGAAATATTTTGTGCCATCATCGAACCATGATGCATTTGATGTGGAAATTAAGAGATCAAGAAACTAAAAAGAGAAACCATAATATACCAAATTGCTATCATGTGTCAAACTAGCAATATTCAATAGAACTAATTTTTTTTTTTAAATTTTCTTTCCATACAGATCACAATTTACTGAAATTACTAGATAACATGGGCATGTACACATAATGTTGTCCTATATACATAGAGTAACCTTAACAATTTTTGAATTATGTCCAGAAAGTTAGAAACAAACATGCATCTCACACCAGGAGTTAAATTTTCTTACAAACTACAAATTCTTACCTTGTTGAGCGCTTCAAGCAACAGTGTTTCAGCTTCATCAAAGTTCCCCATATGCATGCAGCAAACAGCCTTTCCATTCAAGATCAACCCTGTCATTGGGTACTTTTCAGAAAAATCTTGAAAGATGAGATATGCTTCCTGTATCTTGGAACCACCCTAACAAACAGAACAATGTTTAGAAAAATCAAGCAATATTCACTTGCCAGAATAAGCTAGAGAACATGCACTCACCACTGACAAATTCAACCATGCATTTGCAAGTTGAGTAAGTGTGTGATCCTCATCACTCTGCTGCATGACCCGCAGCTGTTTCTCTGCATAATCAGACCTGTGCATCTTAAGGAATATTTGGACATTCAATGCATGTCTGCAAAAGAAAAATAGACTAAAGCCTCAGGAAACAGACAGAGAAGTATCAATCCAAATAGAAAGGAGAAGAAAACTGTCGGAGATCATCCATTATGACTAATGAAGGTTGTGGGTAATGCATCAGCAGCCAACACAGTGATTTGGTTTGATAGAACCATATGGGATTTTAAATAATGTAATAACATAAAACACGAGTAAGGAGGGCCACAAGCAGGCAGTGGAAGCTATATAAACATGTGAAATTAATACCACAGTAAGTTGAGGATAATAATTGCACAAACTTAACAGGCATACATAAGTAAGGCAGGCAGTACGAATAGCAATAGAGCATATCAAGAAAAAATACATTTGATCACATCAATGTCCCAGCATTCAGCAGAGGCTTTTACTGGGTTTCACCAGTTTGAAAACAAGTTATACAAGCTAGGACCTTCAAGCATCACATAGAAGCTTCAATGTGGTATATTCACTGAATTTGACCACTCATCCAAGTAGATTCCAGGCAAAAACAAAAAAAAAAAAATTGAAATAAAAGGAATAAGGAAGACTACAAATGGCATGGATAAATCATAAGGAATCTAGTCCCAACAAAATTTACGCTAGTTGCTATGTGAAACTCTTTGCATAACGCTACTGACATATGTCAAAAGTTTCATGACCTCATTGTTAATTTTATTATCTATTAATTTTTTTCATTAACACTTTGTGTTGTTAGAAATCATTAATGACCAGTGTTGTCAAAGAAATATGAAAATTAAAAAAAAAAAGTCTTTTACTGAATACTTCTCCAACAATAAAAAAACACCAGGAAGGATCAAATTGCAAGTATAGTAGTTCAATATGCTACAAACTCACAGCTCCATAGTCCCTCCAGCATTTGTGTGTTTGAGAGCCTCATTATAATCTTCCTCATGCATGAATACGACCCCAGCAATCCATCGCAAAGTACAGTTGTTTCCAATGGCTGGATCTGCCAACCACTCCTTTAAACTTGAAATGGTTAATTCCTGAAAAGCACAACAGAAAGACTTTGATTTGATCCAGAACCATCTATGTCCTTGAGACACATAGTATGCACAGCAGCAATATTTATTCTATTTCGTTTTATTTCAATAAACTGAACTCAAAATTGTTCACAAACCTCGGAATTCACTTTATGCATAAAATACAGCTCCACTAGAACAAAGATCAAGCATTACAGCAACCATAGTCCTATTCGATTTATTTGCAACTCTATTCTATCTTTGAAAAAACACTGAAAATCCTTAGAAAAGATGTTTAAGTCAAACATTGTCACAAATAACTCTAAAATCTAATGCAAGAAAAAAATAACTTTTATCATTTCAGCAAGACCATATCCTCATTACCACTGAAAATTTGAAACTGTTTCTAAACTTTTGAAACCTCTACCCAGATCACAAAATCCAATTCTTTGTTTTCAAAGCCGAAAATGTTCAAAACATGCATTTATTAAGTGTTCAGTCTGCAAATTTCCCATACAACTCAATCACACAATTCAAAAAATTAGCATAAAATTTAAAAATAAAATAAAAAGTTATTTCATTTCCTAAAACTCCATCTAAACCATATCCAAGAACTCTAAATTATTCAATAATTTTTTAAAACTGCTCCCAGATCACGAGATAAACGCCTCTTAATTTCCATATCAAAAGCGTACAATTTCACAAATCAAATCGCCTAAGCCAACAATTTCACAAATCAAACTTTAAAATATTAAAAAAAATATATAGATCTTGAACAAAAAACCTTGTTTTCAGGATTTGCGAGATAGAGAGCAAGCAACTTCACAGCCTGGAGAGGCGTAGCAGCGGAGTCATCGATCTCATTGATCACAAGCTGAAATTACAAAATTCAGTAAAAGAACAACAAGAAGCCTTAACCTAAAAACAAAATTTATTTAAAAAAAAAAAAAGAATGTGACCTGGTAGCTGCCTAGAGCAATGTAAGAGCGATAGACGAGGCAGTCGCGCTCCACGGCATCGTCTTGGGGAAGGTTAGGGATATCGCTGTTGTTGATGGCGGACTGATAGGCGCCCAAGTAGAAGTGGTTACGAAGATTGAACAAGTGATCGGGTGCCGCCATTGACTTCAGATCTGTATAATGTTCGACTCGTTCGTTCCCTCCTCCTCAGAGATATCAGATCTTCTGGTTTCAAGTGATGCCCGTTCGGTCGTTCTTTTCAAGTTACCGGTCTGGGCTTTTTGGTCGGGCTTATGATAGTTTGGATTTTTGGCCCAAATAATTATTATACAGCCCATTTGTCATGGCTTGTTTTAGCATATGCATGAAAAATACATTAAATTCTCAAGAGAAATGCCTATCTCTAGGTGGTTGGATTAGAAATTGGTGACAAATAGGTCATGCTAAAATCTATTTTAGCTATTAGACTATATTAATGTGAGGTTGAACCAAATAAATTGCATCAAATTATGATTCAATTATTGAATTAGATCTATTTGACTATTATGTTAATATCAACTCGCAACAATACGAAACTATTAGATAAGTGATTTATTCATAACTTAACTAAAAAATGAGTAGGAGAGTCCTTTCCTAGAAATAAAGACGAGAGTATAACTTGTCAATATTGATTTATATCAAATAGGTTTTGATAATCATGTAGATGATCAGAAACTACAACTTGCAACGACTTTAAAAGTGCGTAGGGGGTTTTTGAAAAATTTTGAATTAGGGTTGTAAAACTAAATGAATATTATCAATTGAATGTTGTATAATTTATAGTATTACAAAACAGTTTGAATATAAATCTGAATCTTACTATGAATAGGAATATGAATTTTATGAGGATTCTGAATCTTATGAAATATACAAAAATAATATACACATAAAATAATAAAATAAATATTTTATGTAACATTCTCCAACAATTATAGCGGTAGCTCAAAGAGCTACAATTGATGACATAGGGAGATAAAATGTTCATGAGATAGTCATTTGGTAAATATATCAACAAGTTGAGATATGGTAGGAACATGTTGAAGTTGAATAGTCTCACGAGCAACCAACTTACAAATGAAATGTAGATTAATGTCAATATATTAAGTGCAAACATGAAACATGAGATTGGTAGTCATGTGTAGAGCGGACAGACTGTCATACAACATAAATGGAGATGAATGCAGTGGAATATTGAACTTTTGTAAAAGATAGCAAAACTATCGAATATCAGCAATCACATGTAGGAGGACACAATACTTAGACTTGGCACTAAAATGAGACACAGTAACCTACTTCTTTCAAGTCCACCATACAACGTTGTGTCCACGAAAAACATAACCACTAGTGATGGAGCAGCATGTGGAAACATCAACAATTCAATCAATATCAGTGTAGACAATAAGATGAGAACTAGAGTCATGATGAAAAGTGAGACCATGAAATAGAGATCTCTTAATATACCAAAAAATACACTTAACTACATGGATGTCTTTGTGAGTAGGTACTAGCAGTCAATGAGCTATTTGATTGACAACAAAGGCGATATCAAGCCGAGTGAGAGCAAGATACTATAGGCCACTAACCATACTACAATATAGTGTAGTGTTGTAGCACATGAAACACACGAGTAAAGTTAGAATCAACTGTAACATCTCTAGTTCAATAGCCCGATCCACTGTCAAGATATTGTCTATTTTGGACATATAATTCATCATAGTTTTGCTTTTAGGTTTTGCAACTTGAAATACATCTTGACAGTTTGAGCTCTTAAACTATTTAACCAATTAAATTTTCTCATCTCTAACCAATGTGGGATACACAGACAAATTCAATATCTCTCTCATACTTTGTTGATACGAGATTTGCTTAAAGATGTCACATATACCCCTTTATGAGATCTAACGTCCTTGTTAAGATTTACCCCACCATCATTCAAAAGGACATGCAAAACCGCTCTAATATCATATGTAACATATGTAACATATCTGGTTCAATAGTCTAACCCATTATCAAGATATTGTTTACTTTAGATATACAGTCTATTATGATTTTACTTCTGGGTTTTGCAACCCAAAATGTATTTTTCACAGTTTGAGGACCTTACAAACTATTTAACCAATCAAGTATTCTTATCCTTTACTAATATTAAATGTACATACAAACCTAACATCTCTATTGTACTTTGTTAATGTGAGATTTCTTTAAAAGTGTCATATCAAAGAAGCAAATCCACTATGTAGGACTACTGAGATAGATGCAAAGTGGTGAAATAATAAACAACCTCTTTACCAAAGAAAGAACCAAGGGTACCCAAGTCCTTGTAAGCAAAGGTAAAACATAGTTATAAACATAATTTATAACAACTGATGCATCAAAGCTAGTAATAACTAAATAATCCACATAAATAAGTTGAATCACCACTAATGTGGAGGTATGATGAATGAATAGTAAGAGATCATACCAACTGTTGACAAACCTATAATTGAATAAAAAGTAATATAATCAATGACACCATGCTTGAGGTGCTTATTGAAGGCTATAAATGACCTTAATAAGATGATAAATATGAGATAGTCAATTAGGGTCTATGAACCTGAGAAAGTGCTTCATAAACACTTCTTTAATGAGATACCCTTGAAGAAATGCATTCTTGACATTAAGTTGGTGTAGCGGCCAGTCATACATGGTGGCAAGAGTAATAGTTATTGGTTTGACAATGTAACCAAATGTATCAGTAAAATCCACACTTGTCTATTGGTGAAAACTTTTAATAACTAGATAAACCTTATACTTAGTAGACCCATTCGTACGACGTTTGACCTTGTAAACCTAGTGACAAACAACCAAATTTTACTAAAGAGATGGTTGAACAAGAACCTAAGTGTTGTTCTGTATAAGAGCGTCATATTCTTCATTTATCATCTGACGCTAATGAGGAAATAACTAAGCATGTTTGAAGGCAGTCGACTCATGGAATACCAAATCAGTAGCTTCAATAATAAGAGCTTGAGGAAGCACATAAGGAGAGGATGCCATGATCTCAATGATGCTCTAAAACTTGGGCTAGATTGGAGGTGTCTCAAATTGATTAGACAGATGGTCTCAACAAAGGCTAATGCAATTGAAGGTGAAATAGAAGAACTAGCGGAAATGGAAAATGGTGGAAAGCTACTATCAGACTACATAAGACTAGATGACATTACAAGAGCACTAATTTTTCTATAGAATAGACCAAAATATTAGTATTTTTCCATTGAAGGTGTTGAACAAACAAAATTATGGTTATTTATTTTATTTTGTTTGGAAGCGATACAGTTTGTTTGGTAACTTTAACAAGAAACAGTGAATACTGATTTTGGTTAAAAATCACAATAGAAACCATGACTATGGAAGTTATACTGCAAAATGGGTGATTCCATGCAACCTCGACTATGCAAGGTCCGGTGTATGGTACACCTTGATATGTGCAGTAGCCACCTAGGCAAGCCATTATAACCAATTGATAACAACCAACTTCTCTATCATTGAAAATGCCTAAAGGGGGAGATAAATGAGAATTAAAGGATAAAAAACAAAGAAAAAAGACGAAAAAATTGTAAAGAGCTAAAAAGAAAGAGAAAGAAAATAAGGAAACTTTAATATAAAGGTAATACAACAATTGCATTCTCCGTATCGTGTGAAACCAAGTTAGATTTTAGGTAAAAAAATGTAATTTATATATTTAAATAATGAAAAAATATTTTACAATGAAAATTGAGAAAATGTATTTTATTTAATTTGCAGAGAAATTATTTTTAATCCTATTAATTTTTCTATTTTTGAGTTTTTTAGAAAAAAAAAGGTCTTTTTGTTGTTCATATTTAAGGGATATTAATTAAAATCGACATAAATTTTTGTATAAACTTTTTTAGGCAAACGTATAGCGGTTTTATCTTTATAGGCAAATTTACTTTTAATTTTAAAAATACCCTCTCTCGACTTATTACGTTACTATTAAGGATTTATGTTATGTTTGACTGTCTAAAATTTTCTTAACTAATTTGATAATTTCTTATTTAATTTGAACTATCACTAATTCACATTTTAAGGATTAAAAACACATTTAAAAATTGATAAATTTTTGTTTAGGTTTCAAATACAGATAGTAACGAAAAAATAACATAGATGGGGAGAATGATAAATGCGAACCAACGCTGTATCATGGTGCGTATGGGGCTTAAAAGGTGCGTAAAGTGCATAGAATACATAAAGAGTGCGGGGTGCGAGGTGTGTAAAACTCATTTTAAAATTTAACACATGGGGGTACGAAGAGGGTGTGCACTCTCATCGCACCTCTTTATATATATAATATATTATTATTTAATATATTTATATATTACAGAGGTGCGATGAGGGTGTGCACTCTCTTCGCACCCCGATATATATATATATATATATATATATATACATATATATATATATATATTTTAAAATGAGTTTTACGCACCCTGCACCCTTTATACACTCTACATACCCTTGTACGCACCTTATATACATCCTGTACGTACCCTACATGCACTCTGTATGCACATTGTATGCACCCTATGCAACTTTTATGCCCCATATGCACTGTGATACAGTGTCGGTTCGCACTTATCATTCTTCTCATCTATACTATTTTTTCGTTACTATCTGTATTTGAAACCTAAACAAAAATTTATCAATTTTTAAATATGTTTTTAATCCTTATAACGTGAATTAGTGATAGTTCGAATAACAAATTATCAATGTGTTAAAGAAATTTTAGACGGCTGAGTGTGACGTAATAAACTGGGAAAGAGTATTTTTAAAATTAAAAGTAAATTTGCTTATAAAAGTGAAACCATTGTACGTTTGCTTAAAAAGGTTTACGGGGAAAATTTTTTGCCAGTTTTAATTAATATTCCCATGTTTAAAATCTTTTTAATATAATTTGTTTTAAATATTAGGGGTACTTATGCCATTTCATAATCATACGGGTATATTATAGACTAAACTTCGTTCATTGTCCTTTGAGAGACTGTCTCAAATATTAGGGGGGTTTGGAAATTAGGGCGCACCATTACCAAAATGCGGCTCTGTTCTCTCCCTCCACTCTTCTTCTCAGATAGAGATCAAACCAGGGAAAACATAAACAAAACGAAAAGGAGCACTGAGATCTCGACCTTCAAATCACGCCTTAACTCTCGATCTCAGCCGTCCTTTCAGCCCGAATCCCAGATCTAGGGTTTCGCTTTTCGTCACCTGAATTATGCTCAGTTCTTTCATGCTCTGTTCACACATTGAATAGCTCCATGGATCCACAGCCTTCCCTCTCGGGAAGGCACACTTCTCGGATTGAATCCGACTCTCCGTCGAGAAAGACGTTGTTATTTTCGCAATTCAATAAATCTATCTCCGATGGCACAATCCAAAACCTCTCGTCGATTCTCAACAACCCTAACGTCGGGTCGGATCCTTCCTGGATCGGGTGGTGGTCCTCTTCTACCTTCGTTTCTCCTCAAGAATTCGCGCCGTTAGCTCCTAACACGAAAATCTCCTCGGACCTGACGCGATCAGATTTCCAAGCTTATGTATCGACAATTTCCGAATCGTATAATCGATTTGAAGACATCCGTAACCACGCGAGTAAGGAGAGCATCGATTTGGAGAACATCGGTGGCCCAGGCGAGGCGTTGGTGGCGTGCTTACGAGAAGTTCCTGCGCTGTATTTTAAAGAGGACTTTGCTTTGTCGGAAGGTGCCACATTTCGGGCGGCGTGTCCTTTTTCGCATGTGACGGAGAACATTCTCTTGCAAGAGAAGCTTTCGCAGTATTTGGATGTTGTGGAGTTGCATTTGGTAAAGGAGATTTCGTTGCGTTCAAATTCGTTCTTCGAGGCGCAGGGGCAGTTACAGGATTTGAATGTGAAGATTGTGGAGGGATGTAGTAGAATTCGAGCCTTGAAGGAGACAATTCGGCTTTTGGATGCTGATTTGGTGGAGTCTGCTAGGCAGATTCAGGAATTGAATGGCACAAGGAGTGATTTGTTGGCTTTGCAACAGAAATTGAGACTTATCTTGGATGTTAACCAGGCTTTATCTACACTTAAACTGGTACGTTATCAAATATTATTCTTGTAATTACTGTTTGTTTTGCTGGTTATTATTTTATTATGCTCATTATATTGTATTACTGTTTTATTTCTTATAACTACGGTTGGTATTAATGTCTGAAGAGATATTATGGATAGTGAGTTTCGATGATTGGATATTTATAAATTAATCATCAACTACTGATCTAGGGTCGTGGTATTGTAGAATGAACGTGCCTTCATGGATAATTATATACAAATTTTAAAATGGTTAAAAATTCTCTTAGTTATGTTTGCTGTTTGTTTCAGTTGTTGTTTCCTAATTATCCTCATATTAGCCTCTATATTTGTTTTGGTGTTATATGCTTATTTTGTTGTCCGGTTGTTTTTTGTCTTATAACCGCATACAATAATGCTATCTGAAAAGAACTATGGATACTGAGTATATGTTTAAATTAGTTGTTGTCCAGTAATTTACTATTGCAATACTGTAGAATGACCTTGGCTGGATATATAATAAGTTGAGAGTCTAAATACTGGCTTCCTTTTAGGTTCTGAGATATTATTGTATAAGCAGTAGTAATGTTGTGTTTTGGGAAAGTATTCAAGGCTGTTGGAAATTGCTGATTCTTGGCTATTTTCTTTTTGGTTGTTTTTGAATTTCCATACCCAATATAAAATTAGAGGATAAATTGTGGATTTATTAACTGATGTACAAAATATGTTCTATTAGATATCAAATTACTATATTTTATCAAAAAATTGTTGTAGTTAGTCCATTTTCATCTGATATGCTTAGGACTCTGGTGAAAGTTTTATGGTCTGGAAGTTTATTTTTGCTCTTTGTTGATGCTGGAAAATGAAGTGCTTTTATGTTTCTGTCACACAGCTTGTTGCATCTGCAGATTGTGCCGGAGCTCTGGATGTCACAGATGACCTGCAGAATTTGCTAGTATGTTATCTTTCACTGATGTAATCATGCTTAATTTTCTTTTCTTTACGTTATTATTCCAAAGTTTTTGTTGAATCCGACTGCAGAGAACTTCTATCAAGCATCCTTTGTATCTCTATTATCCTTATTTATTGAAATTTGCATGGGCTATGTAGTGTGGAGTAAATGATTTGTAACTGTAAGGTGTTTTTTTTCACTGATCAAAAAATTATTACTTTTTAATCTTTCCAGGTTTTAATTTCCAGTTATTTTATTGCTTCTGTCTTTGATAGGATGGCGACGAGCTTGCTGGTTTGCATTGCTTCCGTCATCTTCGGGACCATGTAGCACATTCAATAGATTCAATTAACAGGTATACTTTTAAATTATTATGGTAATATTAATCTGTGACATTATCTGTATGTGTTCTGTTTTGTGTCACTCTTTTCTTGTCCTACACTACCCTCTCTGGGTTCTGGAAAATTAGTGTTGATTTTTTTTCTTAAGCATTGCATGAAGTTGTGAGCTGGTTTGTGATGAGGGATAATCTTTAAAAGGCTATTACCTAGTCTCGTACCGTTGATACCTTAGTTAATCTTGATTTTATAATATGTTTTCAACCATAATATTGACCTGCACAGATTCTATGTTGGATAGGTTGCTCCTGAGTTAAGAACTTAAGAAATGTAAAACTAATTCCATTGAGGTGTTTGTGGGTTGCCATGGAGCTCTTCCTCTCCCCAATTCAATCCTATCCATTTGGAAGGGAAGCAACACAATCACCATATGCTCAGTGTGTCCATGTGTGATTGCAGTAATGAAACATCCATCACTTGACTTAAGTTTATTGCCAACTAAGATTTGGCAATGGGAATGTGATGTTACATTCGACTATCAATGGTTTTAATGATGGTTTTGTGATAATTTTGATTCAAATTGGCAATGAGATTTCAGTTTCCACTTCCTATGTGCATGCTATCTGTTTTTCTCATTTTAGACAAAAGTAATTACTTATTAAGTTATTTTTGTAGCATTCTTTCAGCAGAGTTTATGCATGCTGCAATAGATGATACAGGGGATACTGATGTGGCTATTTTATCCAAAGCAAAAGCTAGAGTATCCACTTCCTCAAATGGGAAGGATGATGAAGTAAGCTTAATTATGGCCTTTTAATGTATCAACTGAATTCTCAGGTTTTTACTTTTGTATAGTTTTGTAGTATTTGTCTGATGAAGCAATTTTTTTTCATTGCTGCTATGAATTGTTCTGCATTAAATTGAGGAATTATAGATAAAGCAAAACTATCTTTATTATTACATGGCATACCTGCTTAGTATCTACAAATAATTTCCCCATTATTGTTTAGTGATTTTTTGAATATAATGTTGCACTTTTGTTGGTAGTGCATGGCATACCTGCTTAGTATCTACAAATAATTTCCCCATTATTGTTTAGTGATTTTTTGAATATAATGTTGCACTTTTGTTGGTAGTGCATTAGAATTTGATTTTAGTGTGGTAGCTTCTAGCATTTTTGTGCATATACATTGGTTTTTTAGCACCTCCCAAGTTTTAAGCCTCATACTAGAGCAACCTTTTTAATGTCCCAAGCACACACATGATGTGCCATTTTCTGGGCCACTTGACTGAAAGAAATGGAAGGATTTTTCACGAGATCTTAAAATACAAGTTTGCTTATTCTTTCTTTTATTTTTATTTTTTACATTTGGGATGTTTTCTTATTCATGTTTGGGATCCTCTCACGATATCAAGTTTTATGTTTTTCAGCAATTGATAGTCTTTCGTTTCCTTGTTCCAGTTTGGTTGTCTTTTAGTTCACCTTTGAATCTTTCCTTTCTTCATTTTTTTCATTAATGAACTTCTATGTGTTCTTATTGAAGAAAAACTGTTGTGTTATTTTTTATTAACTCTGTTAGAAGTAGACTTCATGATTAAGTTTGATGATGCAATTTATTGTGCAATTACTTGGATCAATTTTCTTAGCAGGTTACATTGGATGAGGAAGAAACGTCTAATTTTCGAGATAGGCTTCTCCCCCTTGTCATTGGATTGCTTAGAACAGTGAGTTATTTTTTATAATTTCTTTGATTGTTATTCCTTTTCATTGTTTTTTTAATAAAAATTTAATTTGTATATCTGGTTCCATTAAGCATTTAACACTCCCTCTTACTGCTTTAAAATAGTGGTGTTAGCCCCTGGGTTCAATGCGATTAAATGTTTGACACAGAATGTTCTTTTCAGGCTAAGTTGCCATCTGTTTTGAGAATATATCGTGATACACTAACTGTGGATATGAAAACTGCTATTAAAACTGCTGTGGCCGAGCTGCTTCCCATTCTTGTCACTCAACCTCTGGATTCAAATTTCTCTTCTGGAGATCGTATAGTGGATGCCGATGGTGAGAACTCAATAAAATATACTTATTGTGCCTAATATTACTTACTTTTAGACTTAACCTTGTGTCAGACTGTTCTATTCTTTTGCTTTTTCCCATTTCTTAACGCTAATGTGGTTACTCAGGTGGAGGCTTATCGCTTGCAAGCAAGTTGAGGAGTCTGACATCTGAAAGCTTTGTTCAACTTTTGGGTGCTATTTTCCTGATTGTTCAGGTAATGTCTACTTTACTATCTGGCTGTTCTTGCAAGGAAAATACTATCTGTTTAAGGTGTTAGTTTTTTAAGTTTTAGGACAACATATTCTGCTTCTATCTGTTACATTTGAATTGAATTACCTTTTTGTTTTCCTAATTGACTAGGAAACAAAGGTACTCTATTGAAATAAAGTAGACAAGAATGGACAAGTTGTCTACACAAAATTGTGTAATCCTAAGACTGTCAAATTTATATTGACTAATCCAAGACTAGAATCTTATTGTGATTTGATAAATTCAGTAGCTGAACAATGGGTATGGGCAATAGTCACTTTGTTGGACAGGATGTAATTTTTGAATATCAAGTATACATAACTTGCTAGGATTACCCAAGATAGGATAGTTTACTTGTAAGACATGGTAACATCCTAACTTCTTGAGTTAAAGTCCAAGATGGGATAGAAGTTGGGCTTCTCTGATAAGGCTTGTCCTTTAAACTCCTTTAGAAAGAACCATCTGTGGTGATATCTAAACTGTTGGACCTTGCTAGATTGATGGGCTCCATGAGCTCCAATCACTGGTTGGAGAGACTGCATCACTCTCAGTCCCAGTAGTTGGGATTTCTCCTTTTTCTCCCTTTATTTTGATATTAATTATTTCTTTATTTATGGTGCCTGGGAGAGGGTGTTGGGTTTATGTTGGCATGTGAGTTCCAATCCATACAGAAGTACATCAGGGATAAATCATCGTGAAAGTATTGAATTTGAAAGAAATATCTAGAAATTATCAGCCTCTTTTAAGTTAGGCCACAGTCTGATTGTTACTAGTTTAAACTTTAAAGCAACAATTATGCTGAATAGATAGTCATAAAATGGTCTTTCTTTCTTAATTTGAGCTTTTAAATTTCTTTTTTCAGATTAATTATTATTTAAAAAAGATGTAATATGAATTCTTTTCTTTTAGTGAATGCAGGCACATTTGATTCGGGCTGCTGAAGTGAAAAAGGCAATTGAGTGGATTATGTGCAACATTGATGATCATTATGCTGCCGATTCAGTTGCTGCTGCAATTGCAGTCGGTGCTGCAGCTGCAGAAACAGCTCAAGATACCCCCGTTCAAGGTGGCTCACTCTCATACTCACCTCTAAGAAATACTGCCAAGATTTCTTCATTTCAGGGAAAAGCTAATGATGCAGCCAGCCCCACAAACATGTCAAGAAATTTTAGGTTAAAATCTTGTTCCATTCTTGTAGTTTCACAATTTCATTTACATGTTGATTTCATATGCTATCTCTTTTTCATTTGTATATGATATTAAACTTTGGTTAATTTTAGATATATGCTCATGTGGTTTTCTTAATGAGGTTTAAAGTATGAGGCTCCTTAATTTCTTTCTTTCCATCAGTCAATTATCTTAGAAAGAGCACAAATGTCTTGTTAATTGTTTGTAGTATAATTGAGATGGAAATTTTTTTCGCTAGTCATAAATTTAGTATTGTTGTCCATAAATAAAGGGAAAGAAATCCAAGATTATACCAAGTAACCCCTTTCTTTCTATCGAGTGTAAAGAAAAAAATTATTTGTAAAGAGGGATAAGTTCCTAAAGCAGTTGTTAGTTGTGACCTATGGTTTGAACGAAGAGGATTTAATTGTTTCCTTTCAGCTTTACCTGTATAGTAAATGAAAGTCTAATTCTTTCCTTCTTTCTTGGTAAACTATAAGCTTCTAGATGAACTGTGGGAATTTGCTCATTGGAAGCCTTTTAAACATTGAAATCCTTGTATTGATATGACTTCATTTTAATGATTTCTTGTTACCTCTTGCTTGTGACTGACATATGAAGTAGCTTTTTACTTCTTTGTAGCACATCAGCTGCTATTATGCTGTAAAAGGTGCCAGTTTGGCTCCGTTGTAATTATAATTGTGCTTCCCTTGTGCTGGTGTGGTGTCTGGGGCACCTGTTTGAGGCGGACATTGTGCAGAAGGATTGTTCAATTGATCTGTCTTTATTATTATATACTTCTTCCAACCTTCATAGAATCTATTAGAACATGATTGCTATTTAGAGGTGGATTCTAGTTCCAAAGGCTTAGTTTGATTCTAACTGATACTATTATCAAAATTGTGGATGTTACATCCTCATTGACAGAGCTGACATATTGAGAGAAAACACAGAAGCTGTCTTTGCTGCATGTGATGCTGCTCATGGAAGATGGGCAAAGCTCCTTGGAGTACGTGTACTTCTGCATCCTAGGTTGAAATTGCAGGAATTCTTGAGCATATACAATATCACCCAAGAGTTTATAACTGCGACAGAGAAGGTATCAAGTTTTAATCTTCTGTTTTTAATTGTAGGATGCAAGTTATTTGTTTATGGTTGTGATTCCATTCTGTGCTAACATAACAGATTGGTGGAAGGTTGGGATATAGCATTCGAGGAACACTGCAGTCACAAGCAAAAGCCTTTGTTGACTTCCAGCATGAATCTCGAGTTAGTTTGAATACCTGATTAAATAGATTTAGTTCTAATAGGCTTTATTTCATAGAACCTATGTGTGAGTAATTTTTTATTGATCCTTTTAGATGACAAAAATCAAGGCGGTACTTGACCAAGAAACATGGGCAGAAGTAGATATTCCTGATGAATTTCAGGCCATTGTAACTTCATTATTTTGCTCTGAAGGATTGGTTTCTGATAATGTGGATGATTTCCAAGGCATTATAACAACGGACAGCAATGAAGTAGTGGCAAGCATTGACAGTGGACCACAAAATGCTCAGCAAATTGAACGGACAGATTCAAGTGAAATATCTCAACAAAATAATGCCCATTTAAAATCTAAATCTTCAACTGAGGAAATTGAAAGAAATAAATCAGATTCCAGGTCACCCCCTGTTCAGAGTAACAATAGTAACATGAAGGAGCGTGGAAAATCTGCTTCTCATATCCTTACCTATGGAGGTGCTGGTTATCACATGGTAAACTGGTTAGTTATCTCGTTTTGCATCTTTTCTTTTTCTCTGTTGTTTCCTTGTTTCTTTTCTTTAGAACATTGTACTTGTGCTTCACCATGAACAAATTTTCTGTTTGGAGGTGTTCTGACATTCTGAGTCACAAAACTTGTGATACTTGTTAATCTTTTATCCTTTCATTGAGTGACTTATCAAATTGAGATGCTAATCTTCTACTGTTAGTTTCCTTTATGATGTAAATTTTTATTGCCATAAGCTGGCAGAAGCTTTTTATGATGAGTGGACGTTGATGTAAATCTTTTTCTTATTCTTTTCTCCAGTGGCTTAATATTGCTGAAGATGTTGTCAGAGTACATTGATATGAATAACTATTTGCCTGCACTCTCTTCTGAAGTTGTTCATCGTGTTGTGGAGATTTTAAAATTTTTTAATACCAGGACTTGTCAGCTTGTTCTTGGTGCTGGTGCTATGCAGGTAAAATTTTGTCTGTAATTTGTTGAATATTTTTTTTAATGTACACAAATTTGCAAAGGTACTGCAATGTTTAACTGATTTTGTTGAGTCTAAGCTAACACACATCTATCTAGAGTTGTTTATGGAATTTTCTTTTGGAAATATTGTGTAGCTGGAAGCCTGAGAATTGATAATTGAAATTTATTCAATATGTTTTCTTGCATTTTCTTTTATTTAATTTAATTTTTTTTAAGATTTATAAACTCATGTTTACAGGTGGAAAACCGTTTTGAAATTTTTATTTATTCTCTTCTGATATTGCACTACATACAAACTCAATTATATGTAAATTAATCATTTTCTTTGTTCTAATTGGGTTTAATGGAATTGCAGGTCTCCGGTTTGAAGTCTATTACCTCTAAACATCTCGCTCTAGCTAGCCAAGTTATCAGTTTCACTTATGCAATTATTCCTGGTAGGTGATGACAAATTAATATTCTGCTACTCCCTCAAATTTTAAGGGTCTTCTTTAATGTTGTTGCGGATGCAATGTCTGTATCATATTTCATTTGCAAACTGTTAAATGAAACAGTGTGTGTGAGGTTATTAGGTCAATGCTATTTTGCTTTGCTTCTGACCATGTTTGGATGTTTGTTTGATTTTACTTATCTATCTTGTACCTCTCTTTTTTGGATTTTTTTGTACACTAAGTTGTCAGAAGCTCCTATGTCAATAGAAGTGTCTGTTGGGGGAAACTTTCAGAATGAACTTGATAATATGTAGCTTTTAGGCACACTTAGGAAAAAGCTTGAATCAGTATTGATAAAAGTGTAAACTTGTCATATATTTATGGATTTTGTTTAACATATACATGGAGATAGTGTAAACTTGTCATAGTACATGTCTATAAACACTTACGCATTTGGATGATATGTTGGCTTGTTTTGCATGGTATTACTAAGAATCACTTTTCGCATTTTTGTTAGAATTTTGTATGATCCTTCAAATACACTTTGTTGCATGCATTTGATGTTTTCTTTGTGCAAAATTAGTACATACATAAATAGAAGTTCCTGTTTATGACATTTGGTTTTGTGTTTGGGCTAAGCTATCAGGCGAATTCTCTTCTTGAAAGTACCTGAGACACGGAAGGCTTTGCTTTTATCTGAGATTGACAAAGTAGCTCAGGTATAGTTTTGTCACTTAATTACTTACACCGAAGTTCTCTACTTTTGTGCCAAGTTCATCCCCAAATACTTAGACATCCTTTGTCCTAAGTAAGTTATTAAATTTTGTTAAGGTGTGTTTAGTTAAGGTAATATTTTATTATTAAAAATGAAAGATTATCATAAATATAGATTACCTTGAAGATCACTGAGTATAAATTATTACCATCTTTGATAAAAATTGATAAATATAAATAATTATTGTATTTGGTTGTATATAATTGGGTATAATTATTTTAAAATAATCATCATGTTACTTATAAAATTAATTGAAGGTGAGGACATTTTAATACTAAAAAATTAATAATGATAAAATTGTAACAAAATCAAGATTATCTTAGTAATTTTTTAATATCTAAGGTAGATGAGGTTATTAGATTATCACATATATTGTTTGTCACATCACTATTAGTAATATAAGATAACTGAATATTTTATTATTTGACTAAACAAACAAGGTAATATCATTACGAAAAAAATAAATTATCATAATAATCTTTCATTACTTCCAACCAAACATCTCTTAAGGGTAATGTTTTCAACTAATACTAATTGGTTGTGCACTTGGTATACTCAATGTTTTTGTTGTTGATTTCAAAATAACAATTCATATGATATTGCAATATGTAGGAGCATCCTATTTGCATACATTGATGTGTATATTTTTTCTTCTATTTTTTTTATTATTTACAATATATCAGGGTAAACTTGGTCGCATGCTTCTGGATGGAGCTCTAACATTTTCAACTTTTTTAGGGGTGTGCACGGTCCGGTTTGGTGCGGTTTGATAGATTTTCTAAATCAAACTTGAAGAAAAACAGTTTGAAAAATTTTCAAACAAACCAAACCATTTTAAGTTTTAAACCAAACCAAACTAAACTGAAAAAATACGGTTTAATCTAGTTTGGATTACGATTTGAACTATAGTTTTCAATATTTTAAAATACATGATATATATCGTATCTTACGATACGATACGATATAGATAGAAAATGATACATATTATAAAGTTTATCAAATTAATACGATACAGTAAGCATATTATACGATACAATATATATCCTACAATACGATACATATTACTGATACGAATTGATACACTTTTTTAGAGAAAATTATAGTGCATTAGAGGGGTATATGAAAAATTTTAAAATATTAGGAGTGTTGGTTATATGTTTCAAAATAATGATGTGTAAATTATAATATTTTATTATTTTATTATGTTAATTTTTAAAAAGCGTGTCATACAATATGATGTCACGATATGGTAAATTAGGTTTTTGATACACAATACGATACATGGTTCGACTACTATAGTTTGAATATTTTAAAATTATTAGTTTCTAAATATATATATATCATTTAATAAAATCAACTTAATTGTAGTTTTCTAAAACATAATATTCATATGAAAAATAAATATAAAATATATATATATAAATAAAATATACATATAAAGAAAATGACAAAATAGATACGAAAAAACAAGTTGTATACCTAATCACTTATTGGAAAATTTTGTCAAATATATTTATATGTATGTATTTTTAAAAAATACGGATTACGGTTTGGTTTGGAAAATTTCAACCCAAACTAAACCAAACCATAATTTTTAAGCGGTTCGATTTGGTTTTACAGTTTGAACCGAATTATGCACACTTCTAATCTTTTTAGTACCAATTTGTTTATTTATTGTTTGGAGATGTTCATGAGCTGCAATATCATGCTAGGATACACATGCATCTGCCATTCGCACTGTATTAATGAATGGGAAATATACAAATGTAACTTTGATTTAAGCTATCATTTGCAATACAGTTTTTACTATTTTCATTCTTATAACCTCAGTCTACAAGGCATGAACTTATCTTTTGTTCTGGTTCTGTAATCAGGACTACAGGGTTCACCGGGATGAAATACATACAAAGCTGGTTCAGATAATGAGAGAAAGGCTATTGGTTCACCTGCGTGGGTTGCCTCAGATTGTTGAGAGCTGGAACAGGCCTGAGGATGGTGATTCACAACCGAGTCAATTTGCTAGATCACTAACAAAGGTAAGTCTGGTGACTAGATCATTTACGACATTGCATGTGCTATTTATATTCAACACACTTTCTGGATGATGGATTATCATTGGATCTGACAGGAAGTGGGCTACCTTCAACGTGTGTTATCTCGAACTTTGCACGGGGTTGATGTTCAAGCAATATTCAGGTGATTTATCTTCGACTGAAAAACTAAGAAACGTCAAAATTCTTATTTGTTAGTGAACTGTATACTTTGGTGTAGAAGTAGAATAGCATTTCATGTTCCCCAAATCTGTTAGAGGAATATTTAATTGCTTAAAAGTATTCGAGGTAAATGTAAGTGATGGAAAATTTGCAAATTGTTGCTCTTTTGTGTTCTATTTGTGAAGATGTCTCAAATGACTCCGCTTGCAGTATTGTGAGAGTTTCAGTATATTATAGTAATGGAGGTAAAATTAAGTGGTGGAAAAATCTAAGCAAAATTGCAATACATTGCCTTTTTTTTTTTTTTTTTGTGTGTTTTATTTATTAAGATGTTGCAAATGACTTTGCTTACAATTTTTGGAAGTTTAATAATTTTTCAATTTCGAGCATTGTTTACTCAAGAGTCGGTTTGATTTGTGTTCAAAACATTATTTTCAAAACTAAAATGCAATCCAAAATTTTAAATTGTATTGTAACATTGTTATACTTGAAAATGTGCTTGATATAATTCTTAAAATCTGTTTTAATGTTAAAAACTATAGAAAACTGTGAAAGAAAATTGTAATGTGTTCCAATTTTACACGAGGAAACTGTTTTGCAAATTTCATCCTAGTTTTAGGAGTTGATTTACATTAGAAACTTCTGTAATGGTTGCAAATGAATGGTGGAGCAGACTTGTACTTTCTTTTTGAGAGTATTTGAATTTGACTTTTAAAAAAATTCTAGCAATATCCTATCATTAAATAGTAATGGACACATAGTAATTAGACTTAGTCATTGTTCTATTTGCAGTATTGGTGTCTTAGTATCTATATCGCTTCCAAGTGATTAGTTTCTGTAATGCATTCCATGTTTATGATGAATTTTACTATTTCTCCTCTCCTTTTGGTGTATTGTGATTGTTTCTTCTTTGTAGATATTCGAATTAGGGAAAATAATTGCTGAATGTTTCAAAAGGCATCCTCACAATATACTGACTTATACGGAATACATTTCTGCAGGCAAGTTGTCATAATCTTCCATTCACAAATTTCAGAATCATTTTTGCGCTTAGAGTTCAACACTCCACAAGCAAAGGACAGGTACTGCAATTTCCTCTGTTTTCTATCTGAAATATTCTGTTCTGTAATTGGGATTAGTTTTAGATATTTGTATCGGTAGTGACTTTTTATTTTTTCTTTGATGATTCATGTGTTAGGCTGCACCGTGATATCAAACATATCCTGGGATGCATTCGATCATTGCCTTCTGATATGTCAAGTGATTCTGGAGTCCCTAATTGGGGACAGCTTGATGAATTCTTGGCACAAAGATTTGGAGCCGAAGCTAGTTGACAAATTTTATTGTAGAGTAGAAAATTGACTGCTTCTTTGATGAAGGCTAACCAGATTATGGTGGGAACAAAAGGGGATGTCAGAACGTTTTCTCTGCCTATGCACTTTCCATGTAGAGTTAATTTGAGGTAAACTAAGTTTACCAGTACATTGCTTTTAATTATTTGAATGTATGAATCATTTCTTGCTTTATCTAAACAAATTCATCAAATAAGTAGACATGAGAATAGAATGTAAACCTATATATAATAACAATGAATACTAATTTGTGTACTAAGAATGATGTGTGACTATATCATTGGATGTAACTTTATCTATACTTAAAATATGATAGGATAGGGGGACGTGTCATTTTCTACCAGGTTAGGCTCTTTTATAAAAAAATGGGGTAGTTAAGGCTATCAAAGGAAAAAGAATAAAGAATTTGAGATTTTTGGGCGACCTTAGGGTTGTGGGCAGCCTTAGGACTGATTGTAGGAAGTCCTCTTGCGCTTCGAATGGTCAGAAATGGGAGGTCCCAGCTTCTCGAATTAATCGGTTTATTCATGTAAATACTTCTACATGAATAAATGTTTTTCTGTTTTGTTTATGTTTTGGTTGTTGGCTGTTTTGGGTGAAAATACAGCTGGATTTCTAACAAAATTATTCAATCACTTGGCGACATAACATTGTTTTTATTGAAAGAGAATCTATCTCAATTACAGGGACTTATGATGCTTCGAAGGATGTTTTCATATTTGTTTGAGAAATCATTTTTTTCTAGAACACATGAATAATCTTTGGTTGTTTCTAGTCTATAGTATCACTTAGATTTGAGAACCATCGATTTAGTTTTTTGGTGATTAATTCATCGATATTTAGAATAACTGATTTTTATCCATGCATTCTGAAAGTAATCTTCAGCACAGTGCTCATTGTACGCTGATCCAAAACTATTTGACAATCATCTCTGTCGCTCTCTCACTGATCTCTATTAGTCGCATGAAATGATATTGTGGTGCTTGCTGTTTTCTCATCGTATTTCTCATTAATTACCAAACCATTTTGTGGCGTTTTTCTGCAGGTGTTCTGATTACTACTCCCAGGCAGAAGGGTATATCACATTCATACTTTTCCCCAGAAAAGAATTGTATTTGAACCAGAAGTTCTGTAGAGGCACACCATCTATGCAGAGTATGTGATAAATACAACCATTTCTGTTTTGTTCCCTCTTTTTGTGTAGTTTTTTTGGGTTGAGAATGGAACAATCTTTAATTTCCCCCTATCAAAAGAACAAAGCAAACACATAGTTTGATAGTTAAAATTTGATCATTTTGGGGGGTAATTGTTAATTGTATCACTACATTAGCCAAACTTAAACTGAAATTATTGCAGAGCTAGTAATTTTCCTCCTAGATTCAGAGTTTTAATATTCAGTATTGTGATTGGTTATATATTGTTGTAATTTCTACTTACTCTATTTTAAAGTTAAGTTGGAGAGTTCACAGTTTTACAATTGTAGGGCCTTTTGACAATTAACAGTATATTGGTTCAATTGTCAAGTAGACCGGCAAAGACTTGGATCGGCCTCTAAGACATTGTCTCGCTCTTGTGCTTCTACTGTACGGTAAAATTATGTGCATATATTTTTTAATTTATAATTCAATATATAAATAATATGTATCCATTTCTGAACATATCATCTTTGCATTAAAATTGACATATAAATGATATGTCGTTATCTAATTAAGTGATTTTAAATTAAAAATAAAATAAAATCTAATTATATAATGACATATCATTTATATATTTAATTGTGTGTTTGGAAGTGTATGTATTTCATTTTTTTTTTTTCATTTTAATTATGGTAGAATTATAGATTTTATTGCAATTCTCCCCCATGGGTTCAATAGGGTTTTATCAGTATTGTTTTAGTATATGATTTAAGCGGAAAATTATATTTCATAAATAACAATTAAGATTAGAAAGAACAAAAAAAAAATTAAATCAATAGCGTGGCTTAAAAAATTGATAAATTATTTATGTTTTGGGTGATTCATCAACTTAATTTTTTAACGAGTTATTAAAGTTGAATTTCATCTGAATTATTTGATTTTAAATCAAACAAATTGATTTCTTTTTTTTTTTTTGCTGTTTAAAAATATATTAAAAGAGAAAAAAACTCATGAACTTATAAAAAAACGTTCGATCACAACCTGGGTTTTCGATTAAAAGGTAAAGTTTTTACTTTTTTTATAATAAATTTGAGATTAAATTGATTTAAAAAACATTTAAATTCAAATTACTTTGAATTAAATTTAAAAGTAAATTATTTTTAAGTTATGATATGTTTATATTTAGTTGTTAGAATAATTATCAAATATTAATTAGAGGATGATATTTAATATTTATTATTAATATTTCATTTCTTGCATCTTAAATATTCTAATATTTATTATAAATTTAATCATGAAATTTCTTCAAACAGTATTTCCCTTTTTTTTAAAAGTAATTTACCCATTTTCTATTACTTTTTTCTTATTAGGGGTTAAATTGTTATTTTATAAACTAAGAGGTTGTGTAGTGAAACCTAAGGAAAATTTTCTAAAAATAATTTTATTCAAATTCAAATTTCAAAAAACAATATAACATAAATAAAATAAATCTCAAATATGGATCCACAGATCAAATAATAAATAAAAATAAATTTAAAATTCAAATAACAATATAATATAAATAAAAGTAAATTTAGTTACATGGTGGTTGGATACCATTCACAATAGTTGAAGGAACCGCAATTTGGAATTGCTAACACCATTTTAATATTGGGTCGATTTGGTATGATATATAAATGGATTTTAGCAATTCAATTGACTAGATTTGGGATCGGTTATTTATAAATATAGATTCAAACTGAGCTTAACTTAATTTTGAATTTGCTTAAGTTTGACTTGGCCTAAAGAAATCAAACTTGAGTCTAATCTTAAGTTTGATTTAATAAGTTTTGAAAGAGTTAAATTTAAATTCAGTTCAATACTATAATATTTTTAATTTAATTATTAATTTGAGACTTATTAGTTATTAATTTAAAAATATAAATTCGTTAAAAAAAACATTTGAAAAAACTTAAATTGTGTTAAAAAATGGTTAAACTTATTTATAATGAATAAAATGAGTTATTAACCCAGAAGGGGTAGTTTAAGTGGTGAAATAGTAGGCTCCATGTATAAGAAATTATGAGTTCAAATTTTTTCTAATAACGCTCTGATTTAGATGAGATTTTTCTTATTAAATAAAAAAGAAAGTTGTTAAGAGTTTCCCTTCCGAACATTGAAAAAAAAAATTTAATAACTCACATTACATACTACAAATAAGCTCCAATCAATTCAAAAAAAAATCTTTTATTGAAAAGATACATATTATAAATAAGTTTAATTTCTTTTTCCCTTAACAAAATTTAATTATTTTTAATATTTTCTTTTATTAGTATACATAAATTTTAAAAATAATTTTTTTTTTTAAATTGAGCTTAAGTTGAGCCTTCATGGCTTGTGCTGGAGGTTTTTTTTTCATAAGACCAAAAGACGTATTTCTACCCAAGGTTTGATTCAAATCCAATTTTCTATCTGTTAACTATTAAAAATTCGAATTTTTTCCTATATTAAAAATTCAAATTTTTCCCTATAGATTATTAAAAGTAACAAAAATGATTAACTTTAAGAGTAAAATTATCATTTAATTAATAATATATTAAAAATAATAAAATATTATATATTTTCTCCCATATATTTAAAAAACTAACAATTTTTCTTATAATTAAACTTTACACTCTTACATTTCCCTCGTAGAGTTTCTCCCTCCCTTTTTCTAGCACCAAAACTGGCAGTTTTGCTCTCCCTCTATTACTTTCTAGCCTATCTTTGGTGTGTGAGGGGGAACACGCCAAAAAAGGGGAGGGAGAAACCCTAAAAAAAAAGAATGTAAAATTTTGAAATTTAATCTTGAAAAAAATTATTAATTTTTTAAATTTATAGGGAAAATTAATAATGTTTTATTATTTTTAATATATTACTAGTTAAATAATGATTTTATCCTTACAGTTAACTATTTCTATTAATTTTAACAGTTTACAAATAAATATTTGAATTTTTGATAGTTAATGAATAAAATACTAGATTTGTATCAAACCTTAGGGAAATAGTCATTTGGTCTTTTTATAATTATGACTTAGAATTGAACTATGATTGCTTACTTCAAATTTAATTGAGTCCAACTAATTATCAAAATGGAGTTGGTTGAATTCGAATTAAACCTAATTGTGGGTTCAAGTTTGTAGGCAGTGATTATAATTAAAAATTAGGAATTTTAATAATTTTATAAAGAGATATTTACTTTTTTTTTAATAATTATAATAAAAATTAATACAGTGAGAAATCAACTGGAATTGGATCCACTGAGTGGTGGGGGCGGTGAGAGGTATAATTTAATAAAAATAGGGGTATTTAGGTAAATAAAAAAACTATAACGGCTAGTTAGACCAATACCGTTGAATACGCGTGTAAAACAACAGTTGGCCAGATCACGCTCCCCGAAATATTGTTACTTCTTTCTTCGTTTTGCTTTTTGAAAAACCGGACACTCTTCATCCATCACTTCACACACCTTCTCTCCGTCCTGCATTACTTGACATTGCTTTGCAGGGAAGTTAGCGTTTTGGAAAGATGAAGATCTTGAAGAAAACCATCAACATTTTCAGGAAGAAAACCTCTCCTAAAGGTAACTTGTTTTTTTTCTTCTTTTCTATCTTTCTCTCGTTCATTCTTTGATGAACAAAGCTTTCTTTCAGTCCTAAGTATTCTTTGCCGTTGTGGGTTTTCTTTATTTTTCCTCCCCAAAACTTTAGATCGTCTTTCTACGTGGGCATTTGATCCCCCGGTACCGTTACCGGGGGTACCCGTATTATCTGAAAGTTTACTCTTATGCTGTTTGGCTTCAATAAGTAACAAGTTTACGGTCCAGAATGCTTTAGCATTGTGAGACAATCTATGTTTCCTTCCCCGTAAAGTTACCTGGAGACTAGATAACCTTGGATCATTGACGTGGGCATTTGATCCCCCGGTAACGTTACCGGGGATACCTGTAGTGTTTATCTTTTCTATCTGATTCGTTTTAGCTTCAACGATTAGTAAGCTTTCGCTCACATTGTGAGGCATTTTTAGGTTTCTTCTCTTCAGTAACGTTAGTGGGGTACCCATATTATCTGAAAGTTTACTCTTATGCTGTTTGGCTTCAATAAGTAACAAGTTTACGATCCAGAATGCTTTAGCATTGTGAGACAATCTATGTTTCCTTCCCGGTAAAGTTACCTGGAGACTAGATAACCTTGGATCATCATCGTCTGATGGGGGACATTGAGTCTCCTCGGATTCTTTGAAGCTTCAATTTTAATAAGTTTCACTCCAAAAAGTTTCTTCTTTCTGAGACACTTTATGCTTTCTTCCCGGTAACGATAATTGGAGGTTAGCTAAGATTGGATCATGGTCCAATAGCAGTATTTCATCCCCCTCATGGGAATTTACCCTAGTAATTGATAGTGCTCTCTTCATCTCTACTTGATTCTCTTACCCTTGAAGATTTTAAATGTTTCACTTTTTAAAGTTTCAAGGTTTGGCCCTCAAAACTTTCCATTTAGCTGTTACGGGAATAATGTCTTCTCTATTTGCTATTTGGGTTTCACTCTTAAAGTTTATGCACTGTTTTTCAAAGGTAAAAGGGGCTCATCCTTCATTGCTGGGCTGGTTAAGTTACTGGTCCTGTACAACTCTTGTGCTCCATTCCGAATCCTTTTAGAGATTTGAATTCTTGTGACTGTTACTACAATATAAATGATAGTTTCTGAGGGATTTGCTATGTTGCTGACTTAGTAACATTGCTTGGTCAGCGTTAACCATTCCATTAAGTATCCAAATGGTTAGATCTGACCAGAATGTTACCTAACCAGCACTATAATCTTACCCATTGCTTACACAGGAGATACATGGGAGACCAGTAACATTAGCTCAGCTAAACAGCTGTACAATGTGAAATCATGCTATCTTGTCAGACTAGTTAAACATGTACAATAACAACTAACAAAATTCAATTTTAGAAGTATAATGCTAATTGTTAAATTTTACCAAAATAATGGAGTCCTAATGACCTGGCTGGAGCTTCTTTTAGCCACATAATTTCTTTCTTTTAATTTTTGCTTGCGAGAAGCTATGGCCTTTTAATTTTTATTGTTTATATTTTCTTCACATTTGTGCTATTATTTTTCAATGCTCTGTTTCTTAATAAGTAGCTTTCGCTCTGAAATGTCTTTACATTGTGAGGCATTTTTAGGTTTCTTCTCTTCAGTAACGTTAGTGGGGCACCCATATGTATTTGAAAGTTTACTCTTACGCTGTTTGGCTTCAATAAGTTACAAGTTTACGGTCCAGAATGCTTTAGCATTGTGAGACAATCTATGTTTCCTTCCCGGTAAAGTTACATGGATAGTAGATAACCTTGGATCATCATCGTCTGATGGGGGGCATTGAGTCTCCTCGGATTCTTTGAAGCTTCAATTTTAATAAGTTTCACTCCAAAAAGTTTCTTCTTCTGAGACACTTTATGCTTTCTTCCTGGTGACGTTAATTGGAGGTTAGCTAAGATTGGATCATGGTCCAATGGCAGTATTTCATCCCCCTCATGGGAATTTACCCTAGTAATTGATAGTGCTCTCTTCATCTCTACCTGATTCTCTTACCCTTGAAGATTTAAAAATGTTTCACTTTTTAAAGTTTCAAGGTTTGGCCCTCAAAACTTTCCATTTAGCTGTTACGGGAATAATGTCTTCTCTATTTGCTACTTGGGTTTCACTCTTAAAGTCTATGCACTGTTTTTCAAAGGTAAAAGGGACTCATCCTTCATTGCTGGGCTGGTTAAGTTACTGGTCCTGTACAACTCTTGTGCTCCATTCCGAATCCTTTAGAGATTTGAATTCCTAGACTGTTACTACAATATAAATGATAGTTTCTGAGGGATTTGCTATGTTGCTGACTTAGTAACATTGCTTGGTCAGCAATAGCCATTCCATTAAGCATCCAAATGGTTAGATCTGGCCAGAATGTTACCAAGCCAGCACTATAATCTTACCCATTGCTTACACAGGAGATCCATGGGAGACCAGTAACATTAGCTCAGCTAAACAGCTGTACAATGTGAAATCATACTATCTTGTCAGACTAGTTAAACATGTACGATAACAACTAACAAAATTCAATTTTAGAAGTATAATGCTAATTGTTAAATTTTACCAAAATAATGGAGTCCCAATGACCTGGCTGGAGCTTCTTTTAGCCACATAATTTCTTTCTTTTAATTTTTGCTTGTGAGAAGTTATGGCCTTTTAATTTTTATTGTTTATATTTTCTTCACATTTGTGCTATTATTTTTCAATGCTCTGTTTCTTAATAAAGTAGCTAATTGATATTAGGGTTTTGATTTTAAAAATTTTCTTGTTTGTTGATGTGTTTGTTCAGAGGCTTTAAGGGAGAGCAAGAGGGACATGGCCACTGCAACGAGAGGTATGTATATTTTTCTTACCCTCTTTTTTTTTTTTTTTTTTTTCAATTAGTATGGTATGTTGCTTTGTCCTGAGGAGACTTCAAAGATATGTTGAATCTGAAATTGAGACATTGAATTTTGTTTTATCTGCTAGAGTTTCATATGGAACATAACAGGATGTAGGCATCCTGTTCTTAACATATTTCACATCAAAATGCATAATATCTTACCTGTGCTTGATGTTGAATCCATAATAAAGGAATGGATAAGTTCGTAAGAATACATAATAAATGAGGAAAAGTGTATTTGTGAAAATGAACTACCCACTATGCGCAAACTGTATGAGACAGTGAACTATCAACAGGCCATTCTTGAGCACAAGGAGCTGGTATAGTTGATAAATAACACAGAAGATCACTTATTATAGGTGTATAACATCAAAGCACGAGGGTCACACTACTAGATTTAGTAGATACCCTTAATGACTTGTTGACATAAGGGTAATCCTGAATCAAATGAGTCTAGACACATGTTCTGAAATATTTGAGTTTTTTGATGTTTCAATTTGGATTTGTTACATGGTAAAAGAATACTTATGCTTCTTCATTGAAATGTAAAATAAGTACAACAGCATCTTGTTCGGGAAATTTATCTAGCGTTTCAAATCATGTTTGTTTTTTGAGGTGTAAGACTTACTGGATATCTTTTTAAGAGAGGGCAAGAGAAAGTTTTCATTATCTTAGTTTTGTGTGATGGATCTATTGTTAAATTGATTAGATTTCTTGAGGGGTTAGTTACATTTCTTATATTAAAGTCCTGATAAAAAATCATGTTTGTTTTTTGAGGTGTAAGACTTACTGGATATCTTTTTAAGAGAGGGCAAGAGAAAGTTTTCATTATCTTAGTTTTGTGTGATGGATCTATTGTTAAATTGATTAGATTTCTTGAGGGGTTAGTTACATTTCTTATATTAAAGTCCTGATAAAATTTCCAGAATTACATGTTTCTAGTAGCAAATAATAAGACCATTGCAATGAGGAAATCTAAACTTGTAACATTTAATGAACTGGTAAAATAACATAATGTTTTATATTGATGTTCAATGTTAAGTGTGATTAATGTTAAGGGGCGTAATATTACCCTTTCTATAGATGAAGCAACATGATAAGAAAATTGGTTTTTAAATGGTTTGGAGTTTTGAATATTTGAGAAAAGGTCCTAACATGAAAGTTCACCACTTATTTAACTAGTTTTTAAAAGTTAAAAGTTAAAGTTTTTACTTGTTTTTATAATAAATTTGAGATTAAATTGATTTAAAAATTATTTAAATTCAAATTAATTTGAATTAAATTTAAAATTAAATTATTTTTAAGTTATGATATGTTTATATTTAGTTGTTAGAATAATTATCAAATATTAATTAGAGGATGATATTTATTATTTATTATTAATATTTCATTTCTTGCATCTTAAACATTCTAATATTTATTATAAATTTAAGAGAAATTATAAAAATGGCCGAAATACCCTCCCACTAAGCAAAAATACCCAAAATTACTATTTTCAAGTAAAAATGCCCAATTCACTATTCTTAAGCAAAATTACCCATGATTTTTTTTTAAATACCAAAATTACCCTTCTCCTCATTTATATAACCCTTCTCACTCACTATGAGGGGTTAAATGAAATTTTATTAAAATTGGGGGGTATTTTGATATTAAACATTGTAAGAGCATTTTGATATTTCTTTATTTCATAACTTTTTCTAAAATGTCAAAATTACCCTTCCTTTCATCTATATAAATCCTCCTCATTCACTTTTATTATACACACTTCTTATATTACTCAAACACTCACTCTCACTCTATTTCGTTCGGAGGGAAGAAGTTCATATTTTTGAATTCGATTTGAAAAAAGACTGTTCATCAAAAAAAGATATTTATACCAATTTATCCTAAAATTTAATTTTATTTGTTAAGTTTAGTTTATATGACATAATATAGGGGTTACAAATATGGAGGGTTAAATGGAATTTTAGATAAATATGGGTTTTTTTTTAATATTATACAATATATAAAGGATTTATATAACATGTTAAGAATAGATAGATATTGCTTTGATACAAGACAACATACAAGAGTGTTAAATAAAGAAAGAGATAATTGAGGGGTCAAATGAAATGTTATTAAAATTGGGGGGCATTTTGATATTAAACATTGTAGGAGCATTATAAATGAAATTTTAGGTTTTTTCGAATTTCACCGTTTTAGGATATATCGACTCGTATTTTCCAGATTTCTGAAGATTTTTTCGATTATTGCTATTCTAGGGTATTTCAACTTTTAGAATTCGAATTTCAATTTCGTTTTTTAGAATTTCACCGTTTTAGGATATATCGATTAATATTTTTCAGATTTTCGAAGAATTTTTTGATTCTTGTCAATCTAGGGTATTTCAACTTTTAGAATTCGAATTTTGGTTTCATTTTTTTGAATTTAACCTTTTTAGGATATATCAACTCGTATTTTTCAGATTTCTGAAAAAATTTTCGATTCTTGCCATTCTAGGGTATTTCAACTTTTAGAATTCGAATTTCAGTTTCGTTTTTTTGAATTTCACCGTTTTAGGATATATCGACTCATTTTTCAGATTTTTGAAGAATTTTTCAATTCTTGCTATTCTAGGGTATTTCAACTTTTAAAATTTGAATTTCAGTTTTATTTTTTCGAATTTCACCGTTTTAGGATATATCGACTCGTATTTTTCAGATTTCTGAAGAATTTTTCGATTCTTGTCATTTTAGGATATTTCAACTTTTAGAATTCGAATTTCAGTTCTGTTTTTTCAAATTTCACCATTTTAGGATATATCGATTCATATTTTTCAGATTTTCAAAGAATTTTTTGATTGTTGTCATTCAACTTTTAGAATTCGAATTTTAGTTTCGTTTTTTTGAATTTCACTGTTTTATGATATATTGATTCGTGTTTTTTAGATTTTTGATGACTTTTTCGATTGTTACCATTTTAGGGTATTTCAACTTTTAGAATTTGAATTTTTATTTTTTTGAAAATCACCATTTTATGATATATTGACTCGTATTTTCTAGATTTTTGAAAAAATTTTCGATTATTGATATTTTGAAGTATTTTAAAGTATAAAATTTGAATATAGATATTATAAAAATGTTTTAAATGGAACATTAAGAACAAATAGATGCATTTTGATATAAGATAACATACGAGGGTGTTATATAAATTGTTAAATAATTATATGAAGTTAAGTAAAATATTAGAAAAATATGAGGAGTTTTTTTTATATTAATAATTGTACGACTGTTTTATATATTGATATTTTGAAGTATTTTAAAGTATAAAATTTGAATATAGATATTATAAAAATGTTTTAAATGGAACATTAAGAACAAATAGATGCATTTTGATATAATATAACATACGAGGGTGTTATATAAATTGTTAAATAATTATATGAAGTTAAGTAA
Organism: Mangifera indica; assembly: GCF_011075055.1. Lineage (NCBI taxonomy): Eukaryota > Viridiplantae > Streptophyta > Magnoliopsida > Sapindales > Anacardiaceae > Mangifera > Mangifera indica. The sequence continues at coordinate 88,172 of NW_025401124.1, forward strand.
AATATTAGAAAAATATGAGGAGTTTTTTTTATATTAATAATTGTACGACTGTTTTACATAGTTATTACAGATTTTTTTTTATTATAAATGAATAATTATTTTCAAAAACTTGTCATTGCATGATTGATAATTAAAATGGATGGTTATACACCGGTTTGTTATCAGGGAGAATGGATTCAAGGTAGCAACAACACAATGAAATATGTTGGAGGAGTCAAACAATTGATTCAATGAAAGAGTCTTGCAGTATTGATTCAATGAAAAACTACCTTCAACTATCAATGAAGCCAAGAAAAATTGAGCTCAGCTGCCCCGTACAGAGATCCAAAATGATGAAGATGTCCATACTCTTATTGATATGTCTCAGTTTTTACAGGAATGTATTCCTATTTTTGTTACATGTACCCCAATTGAAGGGTAGAAAGATGAAGATGAAGAAGAAAGTAGTGGTAAAAAAATAATACGATTTGGAAAAGTTGATTGATTTCAGTAATGACCTGTTGTACATTGCAAACTCATGGGCTCATCGAGAAAAAGATAGAGTTTTCGACTAAGGTGATTTTGATGGAAATGATATGTTCGATATTCCTTCAGAAGATGTAGAGCCTGAGTATATGACATCAGTTATCGAGGGTATGGATAGTCTGTAGCTTGAAGATCCTATTTCAAGTGGTGAAAATTATTCTGGACTATTTTTTGACAATGTCCCCACTGATCAATTTAAGTGGCTTCCTGATTTTCCTCCACAACCATCAGCATCATCAAGTAGTTTCAGATTGATCCGAGAGGAGAATGGTGTAAAGGTTGGTGATATTTTTCATAATAAAGTCCAATTGAAAGACGCTATGAAGTAATTTGCCTTACTTAAAGGATTTCAATTTGGTGTAAAAAAGTCTGACAAGAAACAGTGAGAAATTAAGTGCAAGACTGAAAATTATGAGTGGTATATACATGCAACCAAGTCCACAGTCGGTGAAGTCTGGGGGATCAACTTTATGAATCCTATCCACACATGTTCAGTTGATCAAATCATGTCACATCACAGACAGACTGGGGCTCGAGCTTTAGGTCAATTAATGAGATCAAAGTTTGTGATGATTGATCGAATTTATTGGCCTAAGGAAATAATTGTTGACATCGTCGATCGATATAAAATTGATATTTTATAATCATAGGCTTGGCGACAAGAAATTGAGGGGTTCACCGAAGGAATCATTTATGCTTTTTATCAGATTATCGTTACACTCTACAACGTACTAATCTGAGCACCGTTACTGCTATTGAAACGGATGATGATCATCGATTTAAGAATTTTTTCATGGCATTAGGATATTCCATTCATGCATTCAGAGAATATCTCCGTCCGAATATTTGCATTGATGCTGCATTGTTTAAAGGTTGATATCTGGGGTATTTATTCATTGCGGTAACTCTTGATGGTAATAATCAGATATATCTCATCGGTTTCGGTGTTGATAAAAAAAAAGATTATGACATGTGGTGTTGGTTTCTCCGAAGGATTAAAGAATGTATTCATGACCTATCTGAGTTGGCAATAATCTCAGATCGACATCATACTATATACTCGACAATGGTTGAAGTCTTTTCAGGTGTCCACCATAGATGTTGTCATCATCTTATATGTAACGTGGAAAAAGTATAAATGATACTCAAAGGTATAGTGTTTTAAACAAGTAATTAAAATTGTAACAGTTTATCCTTTTTATACATTTTTAATTATAATCAGTTATCATAATTTTTTCCATCTTACAGGTTGTAGGGGCATATTGGAAAGCTGCAAAATCATACACAGAATCAGAATTTGGGACGATGATGCAATCTCTTGACTCAATGAACCCTCAAGCTGGAGCTTATCTACGTGACATCGGATTTGAGCGTTGGAGTAGAGCGTACTTTTCGGGGTATTGTTACAACTTCATAACCACTAACATTGTTGAGTCATTTAATGCCCTTGTCAGACTACACAAGGCCTACCTATCACAATGCTCCTAGAGTTCATTCGTGGTACCATGCAACGATGGTTTTACGAGAGAAGAAACCATGCAAGTAAGTATCAAATCGTTATTAATTAAATGTTTTTTCTCGTGTTCTTTTTTCCCTTAGTTTTTGGATATTGTCAAATGTGTTGCTAATATATTTTCAAATTATAGACGAATATCCTAACTTTGTCACCCCTCGGGAGGAGGAGAAGATCAGTGGTCGTCTAACTTTGTCACTCCTAGAGTTCATTCGTGGTACCATGCAACGATGATTTTACGAGAGAAGAAACCATGCAAGTAAGTATCAAATCGTTATTAATTAAATGTTTTTTCTCGTGTTCTTTTTTCCCTTAGTTTTTGGATATTGTCAAATGTGTTGCTAATATATTTTCAAATTATAGACGAATATCCTAACTTTGTCACCCCTCGGGAGGAGGAGAAGATCAGTGGTCGTCTATCAAAGTCTACACGTTTGGAGGTTCGGCCAATTACACAAACTCGATATCAGGTTGTCGGTTTTGATGGATTCATGGGTACTGTAAACTTCGGTAAAATGTCCTGCATATATAGAAAGTTTCAGTTTTTACGTATTCTGTGCAAACATGTCATCGCTGTTGCATGACATATGAGGGTCACGAATGTCAATGCATGGGTTCATCTATTTTTTCAGACCGATATTTACCGTGCAATATATCAAGAACCTGTTTTAAATGTGTAACCGATGTATTTTTATTACTGTTTTAAATGTGTAATTGTATTGATATGTGATATAATAACTTTAGTGCAAATTATTTCTTCATTTTATGTTTGTTAGAATGAGTTGTTTGAATATTTCTTTATTTCATATTTATTTCTTCATTTTATGTTTGATAGTAACATCACTCAAATTAGAAATAATTTTTTATAAAGTACATCATACACATACGCACATAAACAGATGAAAAATAGAAAACAATAAAAAAGGAAATGACAAAAAGGTAAAAAATAATATTTTGGTATCTTAAAACGGTGTAATTCAAAAAAACGGAATTAAAATTTGAATTCTAAAAGTTGAAATACCCTAGAATGGCAAGAATCGAAAAATTCTTCAAAAATCTAGAAAATACGAGTCGATATATATCCTAAAACGGTAAAATTCAAAAAAACGAAATTCAAATTCAAATTCTAAAAGCTGAAATACCTTAGAATGACAAGAATTAAAAAATTCTTCAAAAATCTGAAAAATACGAGTCGATATATCTTAAAACGGTGAAATTCAAAAAAACGAAACCAAAATTCGAATTTTAAAAGTTGAAATACCTAAGAATGACAAGAATCGAAAAATTCTTTGAAAATCTGAAAAATACGAGTCGATATATCCTAAAATGGTGAAATTCGAAAAAACGAAACTGAAATTCGAATTCTAAAAGTCAAAATACCCTAGAATGACAAGAATCGAAAAATTTTTCGAAAATCTAGAAAATACGAGTCGATATATCTTAAAACGGAAAAAAAGTCGTTAAATATGTCAAAAAAACACAAAATTTAAAAAAACCGAATCTCAAATTTGAAAGCTATATATAAAAAAACTCTAAATCAGAAAAAACAGATATAAAATTTGAAAACTACACGTTGAGAAACCCTATATAAGCAAATTTTTAATTTACCCCTTAAAAAAATACCTATTACAAGCAGGTCCAATATTTTCCCTAACCCCTTAGTAATTTTGTTGTCCTTTAGTGCTCTTGTGGTTTCAAAAAAGCAAATTTCCCCCCAACACAGGATATACAGCCCACTGTGATGTGACAAATTTCAAAAAACCCCACAGTAGACTCATGACTCTCACACAGCTCCCCGATTTTTGAAAAAGGCTAATTAACCCCCTAACCCACTGTCAACAGTGGGAGAATTCAATCGACAGTGGGAAACACTGTTCCCCCTGTTGACTGTTGATAACTTCGAAATGAATTTTCAGCCAAAAATTCATCGTTTCGACCTCCAATTTCAACACAAATCAAATCTATTATGGTATAACACAAAACCCCTCAACCAATTCAACGAAAATGATCAAGAATCAAAACATTTCAAGTATTGTTCAAAATCGAAACCCTAAACCCTAAAATCTCACTCAAATTTCAATAATATAAACAATAACTTAATTCAAACAAGATAACGAAAGATATTCTAACGTGCTGTGCCATTTTCGGTTGTCGGAAACCACGAAAATCGTCAAAAATCTGGCCGACAGTGCGATGATAGTGGGACAGGGGAAAATTTCAAATTTTCCCCTGTTTTTGAATAGTGATTTCACAGTGGAGACAGGGGAAATTTGCTAGGTTTATATATGGACAGTTTCGACATTTTACAAAAGTTAGGCATTTTTGCTTTAATCTGAATTTTTTGGACAATTTCGCTTAAACCCCCCTTACTTTTGCCTATATTTTATAATTTCCCTAAATTTAACATGAAATTTCTTCAAACAGTATTTTCCTTTTTTTTTTAAAAGTAATTTACCCATTTTCTATTACTTTTTTCTTATTAGGGGTTAAATTGTTATTTTATAAACTAAGAGGTTGTGTAGTGAAACCTAAGGAAAATTTTCTAAAAATAATTTCATCCAAATTCAAATTTCAAATAACAATATAACATAAATAAAAATAAATCTCAAATATGGATCCACAGATCAAATAATAAATAAAAATAAATTTAAAATTCAAATAACAATATAATATAAATAAAAGTAAATTTAGTTACATGGTGGTTGGATACCATTCACAATAGTTGGAGGAACCGCAATTTAGAATTGCTAACACCATTTTAATATTGGGTCAATTTGGCATAATATATAAATGGATTTTAGCAATTCAATTGACTAGATTTGGGATCGGTTATTTATAAATATGGATTCAAATTGAGCTTAACTTAATTTTGAGTTTGCGTAAGTTTGATTCGGCCTAAAGAAATCAAACTTAAATCTAATTTTAAATTTAACTTAATAAATTTTGAAAGAGTTAAATTCAAATTCGGTTCAATACTATAATATTTTTAATTTAATTATCAATTTGAGGCTTGTTAGTGATTAATTTAAAAATATATATTCATAAATAAAAAAAACATTTAAGAAAACTTAAATTGTGTTAAAAAAATGATTAAACTTATTTATAATGAGTAAAATAAGTTATTAACCCCAAAGTATGATAGTGGTGAAATAGTAGACACTATGTATAAAAATGTATGAGTTCAAATTTTCTCTAATAACACTATGATTTAGATGAGGTTTCTCTTATTAAATAAAAAAAAAAGTTGTTAAGAGTTTCCCTTCCGAACATTGAAAAAAAAAATTTTTAATAACTCACATTACACACTATAAATAAGCTCCAATCAATCCAAAAAATTTTTTTATTGAAAAGGTGCATATTATAAATAAGTTTAATTCTTTGCTCCTTAACAAAATTTAATTATTTTTAATATTTTCTTTTATTAGTATACATAAATTTTAAAAATAATTTTTTTCAATTGAGCTTAAGTTGAGCCTTCATGGCTTGTGCTGGAGTTTTTTTTTTTTTTTCATAAGACCAAAACACATATTTCCACCCAATATTTGATTTAAACCCAATCTTTCATCTGTTAACTATTAAAAATCTAAATTCTCATATATAAACTATTAAAAGTAACAAAAATGATAAACTTTAAGAGTAAAATTATTATTTAATTAATAACATAGTAAAAATAATAAAATATTATCTATTTTTTCTCGTATATGTAGAAAACTAACAATTTTTCTTAGAATTAAACTTTATATTTTTACATTTCCCTCATAGGGTTTCTCCCTCCCCTTTTCAAGCACCAGAATTGGCAGTTTTGCTCTCCCTCTACAACTCTCTAGCGCTTCTTTGGTGTGTGAGGCCAAAAAAAGAGAAAAAAAAATTTTAGAGAAAAAAATGTAAGTTTTAAAGTTTAATATTAGAAAAAATTGTTAGTTTTCTAAATTTAAAAAGAAAATAGATAATATTTTATTTTTTAATATATTATTAATTAAATAATAATTTTATTCTTAGAGTTAATTATTTTTATTAATTTTAACAGTTTATAAGTAAAAAATTGAATTTTTTATAGTTAATCAATAAAATACTGGATTTGTATCAAGCCTTGGGTCATACTATCTTGTCAGAGTTAAACATGTACGACAACAACTAACAAAATTCGATTTTAGAAGTATAATGCTAATTGTTAAATTTTACCAAAATAATGGAGTCCCGATGACCTGGCTGGAGCTTCTTTTAGCCACATAATTTCTTTCTTTTAATTTTGCTTGTGAGAAGCTATGGCATTTTAATTTTTATTGTTTACATTTTCTTCACATTTGTGCTGTTAGTTTTCAATGCTCTGTTTCTTAATAAAGTAGCTAATTGACATTAAGGTTTTGATTGTAAAAATTTTCTTGTTTGTTGATGTGTTTGTTCAGAGGCTTTAAGGGAGAGCAAGAGGGACACGGCCACTGCAACAAGAGGTATGTATATTTTTCTTACTTTTTTTTTCAATTAGTATGGTATGTTGCTTTGTCCTGAGGAGACTTCAAAGATATGTTGAATCTGAAATTGAGACATTGAATTTTGTTTTATCTGCTAGAGTTTCATATGGAACATAACAGGATGTAGGCATCCTGTTCTTAACATATTTCACATCAAAATGCATAATATCTTACCTGTGCTTGATGTTGAATCCATAATAAAGGAATGGATAAGTTCGTAAGAATACATAATAAATGAGGAAAAGTGTATTTGTGAAAATGAACTACCCACTATGCGCAAACTGTATGAGACAGTGAACTATCAACAGGCCATTCTTGAGCACAAGGAGCTGGTATAGTTGATAAATAACACAGAAGATCACTTATTATAGGTGTATAACATCAAAGCACGAGGGTCACACTACTAGATTTAGTAGATACCCTTAATGACTTGTTGACATAAGGGTAATCCTGAATCAAATGAGTCTAGACACATGTTCTGAAATATTTGAGTTTTTTGATGTTTCAATTTGGATTTGTTACATGGTAAAAGAATACTCATGCTTCTTCATTGAAATGTAAAATAAGTACAACAGCATCTTGTTCGGGAAATTTATCTAGCGTTTCAAATCATGTTTGTTTTTTGAGGTGTAAGACTTACTGGATATCTTTTTAAGAGAGGGCAAGAGAAAGTTTTCATTATCTTAGTTTTGTGTGATGGATCTATTGTTAAATTGATTAGATTTCTTGAGGGGTTAGTTACATTTCTTATATTAAAGTCCTGATAAAATTTCCAGAATTACATGTTTCTAGTAGCAAATAATAAGACCATTGCAATGAGGAAATCTAAACTTGTAACATTTAATGAACTGGTAAAATAACATAATGTTTTATATTGATGTTCAATGTTAAGTGTGATTAATGTTAAGGGGCGTAATATTACCCTTTCTATAGATGAAGCAACATGATAAGAAAATTGGTTTTTAAATGGTTTGGAGTTTTGAATATTTGAGAAAAGGTCCTAACATGAAAGTTCACCACTTATTTAACTAGTTTTTAAAAGTTAAAAGTTAAAGTTTTTACTTGTTTTTATAATAAATTTGAGATTAAATTGATTTAAAAATTATTTAAATTCAAATTAATTTGAATTAAATTTAAAATTAAATTATTTTTAAGTTATGATATGTTTATATTTAGTTGTTAGAATAATTATCAAATATTAATTAGAGGATTATATTTAATATTTATTATTAATATTTCATTTTTTGCATCTTAAACATTCTAATGTTTATTATAAATTTAAGAGAAATTATAAAAAATGGCCGAAATACCCTCCCACGAAGCAAAAATACCCAAAATTACTATTTTCAAGTAAAAATGCCCAATTCACTATTCTTAAGCAAAATTACCCATGGTTATTTTTAAAATACCAAAATTACCCTTCTCCTCATTTATATAACCCTCCTCACTCATTATGAGGGGTTAAATGAAATTTTATTAAAATTGGGGGTATTTTGATATTAAACATTGTAAAGGCATTTTGATATTTCTTTATTTCATAACTTTTTCTAAAATATCAAAATTACCCTTCCTCTCATCTATATAAACCTTCCTCATTCACTTTTATTATACACACTTCTTATATTACTCAAACACTCACTCTCACTCTCATTTTTATTCAAGATCAATTAGTAGAGATTCGTTCGGAGGGAAGAAGTTCGTATTTTTGAATTCGACTAAAAAAAAACTATTCATTGAAAAAAGGTATTTATACCAATTTAGCCTAAAATTTAATTTTATTTGTTAAGTCTAGTTTATATGACATAATATAGGGGTTAAATGCAATGTTAGACAAATATGGAGGGTTAAATGGAATTTGAGATAAATATGGGTTTTTTTTTAATATTATACAATATATAAAAGATTTATATAACATGTTAAGAATAGATAGGTATTGCTTTGATACAAGACAACATACAAGGGTGTTAAATAAAGAAAGAGTAATTGAGGGGTCAAATGAAATGTTATTAAAATTGGGGGGCATTTTGATATTAAACATTGTAGGAGCATTATAAATGAAATTTTAGGTTTTTTCGAATTTTACCGTTTTAGTATATATCGATTCGTATTTTCTAGATTTCTGAAGATTTTTTCGATTGTTGTCATTCTAGGGTATTTCAACTTTTAGAATTCGAATTTCAATTTCGTTTTTTAGAATTTCACCGTTTTAAGATATATCGATTAGTATTTTTCAGATTTTCGAAGAATTTTTTTATTCTAGTCAATCTAGGGTATTTCAACTTTTAGAATTCAAATTTTGGTTTCGTTTTTTTGAATTTAACCGTTTTAAGATATATCGACTCGTATTTTTTAGATTTCTGAAGAATTTTTCGATTCTTGTCATTCTAGGGTATTTCAACTTTTAGAATTCGAATTTCAGTTTCGTTTTTTTGAATTTCACCGTTTTAGGATATATCAACTCGTATTTTTTAGATTTCTGAAGAATTTTTTGATTCTTGTCATTCTAGAATATTTCAACTTTTAGAATTCGAATTTCAGTTCTGTTTTTTCAAATTTTACCATTTTAGAATATATCGATTCATATTTTTCAGATTTTCAAAGAATTTTTTTATTGTTGTCATTCAACTTTTAGAATTCGAATTTCAGTTTTGTTTTTTTGAATTTCACTGTTTTATGATATATCGACTCGTGTTTTCTAGATTTTTGATGACTTTTTCGATTGTTACCATTCTAGGGTATTTCAATTTTTAGAATTCGAATTTCAGTACTATTTTTTTGAAAATCACCATTTTATGATATATTGACTCGTATTTTCTAGATTTTTGAAGAAATTTTTGATTATTGACATTTTGAAGTATTTCAAAGTATAAAATTTGAATATAGATATTATAAAAATGTTTTAAATGGAACATTAAGAACAGATAGATGCATTTTGATATAAGATAACATACGAGAGTGTTATATAAATTGTTAAATAATTATATGAGGTTAAATAAAATATTAGAAAAATATGAGGAGTTTTTTTTATATTAATAATTGTACGACTGTTTTACATAGTTATTACAGATTTTTTTGTTATAAATGAATAATTATTTTCAAAAACTTGTCATTGCATGATTGATAATTAAAATAGATGGTTATACATTGGTTCGTTATCAGGGAGAATGGATTCAAGGTGACAACAACACAATGAAATATGTTAGAGGAGTTAAACAATTGATTAAAATCTCTTATGGAACAACATTCGAGGGATTTATTGAGCTTTTGAAAGAGTCTTGCAGTATTGATCCAATGAAAAACTACCTTTAACTATCAATGAAGCCAAGAAAAATTGAGCTCAGCTGCCCCGTACAGAGATCCAAAATGATGAAGATGTCCAGACTCTTATCGATATGTCTCAGTTTTTACAAGAATGTATTCCTGTTTTTGTTACATGTACCCCAATTGAAGGGTAGAAAGATGAAGATGAAGAAGAAAGTAGTGGTAAAAAAAAAGGCCAAACGACTATTTCCCACCCAAGGTTTAGCGTTTTCTCAAAAGTCCCCCCTTTAACTATGGAAACACCAAACACCCACCCATGGCCGGTTAGATTTAACCAAACCCTAACGGCTGAAAATTTTATCTCCTTTTGCCCCCCTAAACTTTAAAAACTGAAATTTTCCCCCCGCCTAAGTTTTAAAAAATGACAGTTTCACCCTAGGGTTTGGTTTTGAAATCTCCGACGACCTCTCCGGCTCCGTTGCCGACGGCCGCTCCCTCCGGAAGCAACCTCTCCTTTCGACGATCTCTTTCCTCCCATTTGGAGGTCCGATCGGCGCCCGGAGACGCCGTGGGAGACGAAGACTTCGTTGGGAAGACGAAGTTCTTCGTCTTCCCAGAAGAAGACCTCTGGGAAGACGACCGTCTTCCCAGACGAGGACGACGACATCGGCTTCGTCTGGGAAGACGAAGAACTTCGTCTTCCCGACGAAGTCTTCGTCTCCCACGGCGTCTCTGGGCACCGATCGGACCTCCAAATGGGAGGAAAGAGATCGCCGGAAGGAGAGGTTGCTTCCGGAGGGAGCGGCCGTCGGCAACGGAGCCGGAGAGGTCGCCGGAGATTTCAAAACCAAACCCTAGGGTGAAACTGCCATTTTTTAAAACTTAGGCGGGGGGAAAATTTCAGTTTTTAAAGTTTAGGGGGGCAAAATAGATTCTATTTTAGTTTATTTTTAATATTATAGCTAAAATGACGATTTTACCCTTACCACCGTTAGGGTTTGGTTAAATCTAACTGGCCATAGGTGGGTGTTTGGTGTTTCCATAGTTAAAGGGGGGACTTTTGAGAAAACGCTAAACCTTGGGTGGGAAATAGTCGTTTGGCCAAAAAAAAAATACGATTTGGAAAAGTTGATTGATTTCAGTAATGACCCGTTGTACATTGCAAACTCATGGGCTCATAGAGAAAAAGATAGAGTTTTCGACTGGGGTGATTTTGATGGAAATGATATGTCCAATATTCCTTCAGAAGATGTGGAGCCTGAGTATATGACATCAATTATCGAGGGTATGAATAGTCTGCAGCTTGAAGATCCTATTTCAGGTGGTGAAAATTATTTTGGACTATTTTTTGACAATGTCCCCACTGATCAATTTAAGTGACTTCCTGATTTTCCTTTACAGCCATCAACATCATCAAGTAGTTCCAGATCGATCCGAGAGGAGAATGGTGTAAAGGTTGGTGATATTTTCCATAATAAAGTCCAATTGAAAGACGCTATGAAATAATTTGCCTTACTTAAAGGATTTTAATTTGGTGTAAAAAACTCTGACAAGAAACAGTGAGAAATTAAGTGCAAGGCTGAAAATTATGAGTGGTATATACATGCAACCAAGTCCACAGTCGGTGAAGTCTGGGGGATCAACTTTATGAATCCTACCCACACATATTCAGTTGATCAAATCATGCCACATCACAGACAAGCTGGGGCTCGAACTTTAGGTCAATTAATGAGATCAAAGTTTGTGATAATTGATCGAATATTCATAGGCTTGGCGACAAGAAATTGAGGGTTCACTGGAGGAATCATTTATGTTTTTTATCAGATTATCGTTACACTCTACAACGTACTAATCTGGGCACCGTTACTGCTATTGAAACGGATGATGATCATCAATTTAAGAATTTTTTTATAGCATTAGGATGTTCCATTCATGCATTCAGAGAATATCTCTGTCCGAATATTTGCATTGATGCTGCATTGTTTAAAGGTCGATATCTATGGTATTTATTCATTGCGGTGACTCTTGATGGTAATAATTAGATATATCCCATCGGTTTCGGTGTTAGACATGCACAAGGTCTACCCATCACAATGCTCCTAGAGTTCAATCGTGGTACCATGCAACGATGGTTTTACGAGAGAAGAAACCATGCAAGTAAGTATCAAATCGTTATTAATTAAATGTTTTTTCTCGTGTTCTTTTTTCCCTTAGTTTTGGATATTGTCAAATGTGTTGCTAATATATTTTCAAATTACAGACGAATATCCTAACTTTGTCACCCCTCGGAAGGAGGAGAAGATCAGTAGTCGTCTATCAAAGTCTACACGTTTGGAGGTTCAGACAATTACACAGACTCAATATCAGGTTGTCGGTTTTGATGGATTCATGGGTACTGTAAACTTCGGTAAAATGTCTTGCTTATGTAGAAAGTTTCAATTTTCACGTATTCCGTGTAAACGTGTCATCGTTGTTGCACGACATATGAGGCTCACGAATGTCAATGCATGGGTTCATCCATTCTTTCAGATCGATATCTACCATGCAATATATCAAGAACCTATCAATCCTCTTGGAAATCAATCTGATTGGTTGCACTCACCAGAAGGAATGGTTATTCTGCCCCCTCCTCGATAGTCGTCGTCCGGGTCGTCCCTCCAACAGAAATCTACGTCCTTCGTAGGGAGAAAATATGACACCGAGGATTTGTAGCCGTTGTCATGAACCAGGACACGTACAAACCTAATGTAAAAGGCCAGCACCCATGCCGACCTCCGCTCTGCACGTTCATCTAAAAAAGGTAAAGGGACAAGATCTTGAAATTTGGTGGAATCATTTTTGTTAGTTATATGAGTCATCATTGTTGTACTTCAGTTACATGTAACCGATGTATTTTTATTACTGTTTTAAATGTGTAATTGTATTGATATGTGATATAATAACTTTAGTACAAATTATTTCTTCATTTTATTTTTGTTAGAATGAGTTGTTTGAGTATTTCTTTATTTCATCTAACGTTTGATAGTAACATCACTCAAATCAAAAATAATTTTTTATAAAGTACATCATACACATACGCACATAAAAAGATGAAAAATAAAAAACAATAAAAAAGGAAATGAAAAAAGGTAAAAAATAATATTTTGGTATCTTAAAATGGTGTAATTCAAAAAAACGGAATTAAAATTTGAATTCTAAAAGTTGAAATACCCTAGAATGGCAAGAATCAAAAAATTCTTCAAAAATCTGAAAAATACGAATCGATATATTCTAAAACGGTAAAATTCAAAAAAACGAAATTCAAATTCTAAAAGCTGAAATACCTTAGAATGGCAAGAATTAAAAAATTCTTCAAAAATCTGAAAAATACGAGTCGATATATCTTAAAACGGTGAAATTCAAAAAAACGAAACCAAAATTCGAATTCTAAAAGTTGAAATACCTAAGAATGGCAAGAATCGAAAAATTCTTTGAAAATCTGAAAAATACGAATCGATATATCCTAAAACGATGAAATTCGAAAAAACGAAATTGAAATTCGAATTCTAAAAGTCGAAATACCCTAGAATGACAAGAATCGAAAAAATCTTCAAAAATCTAGAAAATACGAATCGATATATCTTAAAACGAAAAAAAAAAACACATCGTTAAATATGTCAAAAAAACACAAAATTTGAAAAAACCGAATCTCAAATTTGAAAACTACATATGAAAAAACCCTAAATCAGAAAAAAAGGATATAAAATTCGAAAACTACACGTTGAGAAACCCTATATAAGAAAATTTTTAATTTACCCCCTAAAAAAATACCTATTACAAGCAGGTCCAATATTTTCCCTAACCCCTTAGTAATTTTCCTGTCCTTTAGCGCCCCTGTAATTTCAAAAAAGCAAATTTCCCCCCAACACAGGATATATACTGTAACAGCCCACTGTGATGTGGCAAATTTCAAAAAACCCCACAATGGACTCAGGACTCTCACACAGCTCCCCGATTTTTGAAAAAGGCTAATTAACCCCCTAACCCACTGTCAACAGTGGGAGAATTCAGTCGACAGTGGGAAACACTGTTCCCCCTGTTGACTGTCGATAACTTCGAAATGAATTTTCAGCCAAAAATTCATCGTTTCGACCTCTAATTTCAACACCAATCAAATCTATGTATGGTATAACACAAAACCCCTCAACCAATTCAACGAAAACGATCAAGAATCAAAACATTTCAAGTATTGTTCAAAATCGAAACCCTAAACCCTAAAATCTCACTCAAATTTCAATAATATGAACAATAACTTGATTCAAACAAGATAACGAAAGATATTCTAACGTGCTATGCCATTTTCGGTTGTCGGAAACCACGAAATCATCGAAAATCCGGCCGACAGTGCGATGACAGTGGGACAGGGGAAAATTTCAAATTTTCCCCTGTTTTTGAATAGTGATTTCATAGTGGGGACAGGGGAAATTTGCTGGATTTATATATGGACAGTTTCGATATTTTACAAAAGTTGGGCATTTTTGCTTTAATCTGAATTTTTTGGGCAATTTCGCTTAAACCCCCTTACTTTTGCCTGTATTTTATAATTTCCCTAAATTTAACATGAAATTTCTTCAAACAGTATTTTCCTTTTTTAAAAAAAGTAATTTACCCATTTTCTATTACTTTTTTCTTATTAGGGGTTAAATTGTTATTTATAAACTAAGAGGTTGTGTAGTGAAACCTAAGGAAAATTTTCTAAAAATAATTTCATCCAAATTCAAATTTAAAATAACAATATAACATAAATAAAATAAATCTCAAATATGGATCCACATATCAAATAATAAATAAAAATAAATTTAAAATTCAAATAACAATATAATATAAATAAAAGTAAATTTAGTTACATGGTGGTTGGATGCCATTCACAATAGTTGAAGGAACCGCAATTTGGAATTGCTAACACCATTTTAATATTGGGTCAATTTGGTATAATATATAAATGGATTTTAGCAATTCAATTGACTAGATTTAGGATCGGTTATTTATAAATATGGATTCAAATTGAGCTTAACTTAGTTTTGAGTTTGCGTAAGTTTGACTTGGCCTAAAGAAATCAAACTTGAGTCTAATTTTAAATTTAACTTAATAAATTTTGAAAGAGTTAAATTCAAATTCATTTCAATACTATAATATTTTTAATTTAATTATCAATTTGAGGCTTGTTAGTGATTAATTTAAAAATATATATTCATAAATAAAAAAAACATTTGAGAAAACTTAAATTGTGTTAAAAAATGATTAAACTTATTTATAATGAGTAAAATAAGTTATTAACCCCGAAGGGGTAGTTTAAGTGGTGAAATAATAGACTCTATGTATAAAAATGTATGAGTTCAAATTTTCTCTAATAATACTATGATTTAGATGAGGTTTTTCTTATTAAATAAAAAAGAAAGTTGTTAAGAGTTTCTCTTCCGAACATTGAAAAAATTTTTTTTTAATAACTCACATTACATACTATAAATAAGCTCCAATCAATCCAAAAAAATTTTTTATTGAAAAGGTGCATATTATAAATAAGTTTAATTCTTTGCTCCTTAGCAAAATTTAATTATTTTTAATATTTTCTTTTATTAGTATACATAAATTTTAAAAATAATTTTTTTCAATTGAGCTTAAGTTGAGCCTTCATGGCTTGTGCTGGAGTTTTTTTTTTTTTTTTCAATAAGACAACAAGACATATTTCCACCCAAGATTTGATTTAAACCTAATCTTTCATCTGTTAATTATTAAAAATCCAAATTCTCATATATAGACTATTAAAAGTAACAGAAATGATAAACTTTGAGAGTAAAATTATTATTTAATTAATAACATATTAAAAATAATAAAATATTATCTATTTTTTCTCGAATATTTAGAAAACTAATAATTTTTCTTAGAATTAAACTTTATATTCTTATATTTCCCTCATAGGGTTTCTCCCTCCCCTTTTCAAGCACCAGAATTGGCAGTTTTGCTCTCCCTCTACTACTCTCTAGCACATCTTTGGTGTGTGAGGGGAAACACGCCAAAAAAAGAAAGAGAAAAACTCTAGAGAAAAAAATTATAAGTTTCGAAGTTTAATATTAGAAAAAATTGTTAATTTTCTAAATTTAAAAAGAAAATAGATAATATTTTATTTTTTTAATATATTATTAATTAAATAATAATTTTACTCTTAGAGTTAATTATTTCTATTAATTTTAACAGTTTATAAGTAAAAAATTGAATTTTTTATAATTAATCAATAAAATACTGGATTTGTATCAAGCCTTGGGTGGGAAAAAGTCATTTGGTCTTTTTATAATTATGACTTAGAATTGAACTATGATTGCTTACTTCAAATTTAATTGAGTCCAAGTAATTATCAAGATGGAGCTGATTGAATTCGAATTAAACGTATTGTGGGTTCGAGTTTGTAGGCAGTGATTATAATTAAAAATTAGGAATTTTAATAATTTTATAAAGGGATATTTACTTTTTTTTTTTATAATCATAATAAAAATTAATACAGTGGGAAATCAACTGGAATTGGATCCAGTGAGTGGTGGGGGCGGTGAGAGGTATTATTTAATAAAACTAGGGGTATTTAGGTAAATACAAAAACTATAACGGCTAGTTAGACCAATACCGTTGAATACGCGTGTAAAACAACAGTAGGGCAGATCACGCTCCCCGAAATATTATTACTTCTTTCTTCGTTTTGCTTTTCGAAAAACCGGACGCTCTTATTACCTCACTTCACACACCTTCTCTCCGTCCTGCATTACTTGACATTGCTTTGCGGGGAAGTTAGCGTTTTGGAAAGATGAAGATCTTGAAGAAAACCATCAACATTTTCAGGAAGAAAACCTCTCCTAAAGGTAACTTGTGTTTTTTCTTCTTTTCTATCTTTCTCTCGTTCATTCTTTGATGAACAAAGCTTTCTTTCAGTCCTAAGTATTCTTTTGCGTTGTGGGTTTTCTTTATTTTTCCTCCCCAAAACTTTAGATCGTCTTTCTACGTGGGCAGTTGATCCCCCGGTACCGTTACCGGGGGTACCCATATTATCTGAAATTTTACTCTTATGCTGTTTGGCTTCAATAAGTAACAAGTTTACGGTCCAGAATGCTTTAGCATTGTGAGACAATCTATGTTTCCTTCCCCGTAAAGTTACCTGGAGACTAGATAACCTCGGATCATTTGATCCCCACGTCTTCCTACGTGGGCATTTGATCCCCCGGTAACGTTACCGGGGATACCTGTAGTGTTTGAGCTATCTTTTCTATCTGATTCTTTTTAGCTTCAACGATTAGTAAGCTTTCGCTCACATTGTGAGGCATTTTTAGGTTTCTTCTCTTCAGTAACGTTAGTGGCGTACCCATATTATCTGAAAGTTTACTCTTGTGCTGTTTGGCTTCAATAAGTAACAAGTTTACGGTCGAGAATGCTTTAGCATTGTGAGACAATCTATGTTTCCTTCCCGGTAAAGTTACGTGGAGACTAGATAACCTTGGATCATCATCGTCTGATCGGGCACGTTGAGTCTCCTCGGATTCTTTGAAGCTTCAATTTTAATAAGTTTCACTCCAAAAAGTTTCTTCTTTCTGAGACACTTTATGCTTTCTTCCCGGTAACGTTAATTGGAGGTTAGCAAAGACTGGATCATGGTCCAATGGCAGTATTTCATCCCCCTCATGGGAATTTACCCTAGTAATTGATAGTGCTCTCTTCATCTCTACCTGATTCTCTTACACTTGAAGATTTAAAAATGTTTCACTTTTTAAAGTTTCAAGGTTTGGCCCTCAAAACTTTCCATTTAGCTCTTAAAGTTTGTGCACTGTTTTTCAAAGGGACTCATCCTTCATTGCTGGGCTGGTTAAGTTACTGGTCCTATATAACTCTTGTGCTCCATTCCGAATCCTTCAGAGATTTGAATTCCTTGTGACTGTTACTACAATATAAATGATAGTTTCTGAGGGATTTGCTATGTTGCTGACTTAGTAACATTGCTTGGTCAGCATTAGCCAATCCATTAAGTATCCAAATGGTTAGATCTGACCAGAATGTTACCAAGCCAGCACTATAATCTTACCCATTGCTTACACAGGAGATCCATGGGAGACCAGTAACATTAGCTCAGCTAAACAGCTGTACAATGTGAAGTCATACTATCTTGTCAGAGTTAAACATGTACGACAACAACTAACAAAATTCGATTTTAGAAGTATAATGCTAATTGTTAAATTTTACCAAAATAATGGAGTCCCAATGACCTGGCTGGAGCTTCTTTTAGCCACATAATTTCTTTCTTTTAATTTTTGCTTGCGAGAAGCTATGGCCTTTTAATTTTTATTGTTTATATTTTCTTCACATTTGTGCTATTATTTTTCAATGCTCTGTTTCTTAATAAAGTAGCTTTTGCTCCGAAATGTCTTTACATTGTGAGGCATTTTTAGGTTTCTTCTCTTCAGTAATGTTAGTGGGGCACCCATATGTATTTGAAAGTTTACTCTTATGCTGTTTGACTTCAATAAGTAGCAAGTTTACGGTCCAGAATGCTTTAGCATTGTGAGACAATCTATGTTTCCTTCCCCGTAAAGTTACATGGAGACCCATATGTTAGTGGGGCACCCATATGTATCTAACCTTGGATCATCATCGTCTGATGGGGGACATTGAGTCTCCTCGGATTCTTTGAAGCTTCAATTTTAATTAGTTTCACTCCAGAAAGTTTCTTCTTCTGGGACACTTTATGCTTTCTTCCCGGTAACGTTAATTGGAGGTTAGCTAAGATTGGATCATGGCCCAATGGCAGTATTTCATCCCCCTCATGGGAATTTACCCTAGTAATTGATAGTGCTCTCTTCATCTCTACCTGATTCTCTTACACTTGAATATTTAAAAATGTTTCACTTTTTAAAGTTTCAAGGTTTGGCCCTCAAAACTTTCCATTTAGCTCTTAAAGTTTGTGCACTGTTTTTCAAAGGGACTCATCCTTCATTGCTGGGCTGGTTAAGTTACTGGTCCTATACAACTCTTGTGCTCCATTCCGAATCCTTTAGAGATTTGAATTCCTTGTGACTGTTACTACAATTTAAATGATAGTTTCTGAGGGATTTGCTATGTTGCTGACTTAGTAACATTGCTTGGTCAGCATTAGCCAATCCATTAAGTATCCAAATGGTTAGATCTGACCAGAATGTTACCAAGCCAGCACTGTAATCTTACCCATTGCTTACACAGGAGATCCATGGGAGACCAGTAACATTAGCTCAGCTAAACAGCTGTACAATGTGAAATCATACTATATTGTCAGACTAGTTAAACATGTATGATAACAACTAACAAAATTCGATTTTAGAAGTATAATGCTAATTGTTAAATTTTACCAAAATAATGGAGTCCCAATGACCTGGCTGGAGCTTCTTTTAGCCACATAATTTCTTTCTTTTAATTTTTGCTTGCAGAAGCTATGGCCTTTTAATTTTTATTGTTTATATTTTCTTCACATTTGTGCTATTATTTTTCAATGCTCTGTTTCTTAATAAAGTAGCTAATTGACATTAAGGTTTTGATTTTAAAAATTTTCTTGTTTGTTGATGTGTTTGTTCAGAGGCTTTAAGGGAGAGCAAGAGGGACATGGCCACTGCAACGAGAGGTATGTATATTTTTCTTACCCTCTTTTTTTTCAATTAGTATTGTATGTTGCTTTGTCCTGAGGAGACTTCAAAGATATGTTGAATCTGAAATTGAGACACTGAATTTTGTTTTATCTGCTAGAGTTTCATATGGAACATAACAGGATGTAGGCATCCTGTTCTTAACATATTTCACATCAAAATACATAATATCTTACCTGTGCTTGATGTTGAATCCATAATAAAGGAATGGATAAGTTTGAAAGAATACATAATAAATGAAGAAAAGTGTATTTGTGAAAATGAACTACCCCCACTATGCGCAAACTGTATGAGACAGTGAACTATCAACAGGCCATTCTTGAGCACAAGGACCTGGTATGGTTGATAAATAACACAGAAGATCACTTATTATAGGTGTTAACATCAAAGCACGAGGGTCACACTACTAGATTTAGTAGATACCCTTAATGACTTGTTGACATAAGGGTAATCCTGAATCAAATGAGTCTAGACACATGTTCTGAAATATTTGAGTTTTTTGATGTTTCAATTTGGATTTGTTACATAGTAAAAGAATACTTATGTTTCTTCATTGAAATGTAAACTAAGTACAACAGCATCTTGTTCGGGAAATTTATCTAGCGTTTCAAATCATGTTTGTTTTTTGAGGTGTAAGACTTACTAGATATCTTTTTAAGAGAGGGCAAGAGAAAGTTTTCATTATCTTAGTTTTGTGTGATGGATCTATTGTTAAATTGATTAGATTTCTTGAGGGGTTAGTTACATTTCTTATATTAAAGTCCTGATAAAATTTCCAGAATTACATGTTTCTAGTAGCAAATAGTAACCCTTGCAATGAGGAAAGCTAAACTTGTAACATTTAATGAACTGGTAAAATAACATAATGTTTTATATTGATGTTCAATGTTAAGTGTGATTAATGTTAAGGGGCGTAATATTACCCTTTCTATAGATGAAGCAACGCGATAAGAAAATTGGTTTTTAAATGGTTTGGAGTTTTGAATATTTGAGAAAAGGTCCTAACATGAAAGTTCACCACTTATTTAACTAGTTTGTAATAGTTAAAAGTTAAAAGTTAAAGTTTTTACTTGTTTTTATAATAAATTTGAGATTAAATTGATTTAAAAATTATTTAAATTTAAAATTAAATTATTTTTAAGTTATGATATGTTTATATTTAGTTGTTAGAATAATTATCAAATATTAATTAGAGGATGATATTTAATATTTATTATTAATATTTCATTTCTTGCATCTTAAACATTTTAATATTTATTATAAATTTAAGGGAAATTATAAAAAATGACCGAAATACCCTCTCACTTAGCAAAAATTCCCAAAATTACTATTTTCAAGTAAAAATGTCCAATTCACTATTCTTAAGCAAAAATACCCGTGGTTTTTTTTAAAATACCAAAATTACCCTTCTTCTTATTTATATAAACCCTTTTCACTCACTATAAGGGGTTAAATGAAATTTTATTAAAATGTGGGGTATTTTGATATTAAACATTGTAAGGGCATTTTGATATTTCTTTATTTCATAACTTTTTTTAAAATACCAAAATTACCCTTCTTCTCATCTATATAAACCCTCCTCATTCACTTTTATTACACACACTTATTATATTACTCAAACACTCACTCTCACTCTCATTTTTATTCAAGATCAATTAGTAGGGATTCGTTCGGAGGGAAGAAGTTCGTATTTTTGAATTCGATTCGAAAAAAGACTATTCATCAAAAAAAGGTATTTATACCAATCTTAGCGTAAAATTTAATTTTATTTGTTAAGTCTAGTTTATATGTCATAATATTGGGGTTAAATGTAATGTTAGACAAATATGGAGGGTTAAATGGAATTTTAGATAAATATGGGGTTTTTTTTTTATATTATACAATATATAAATGATTTATATAGCCTGTTAAGAATAGATATGTATTGCTTTGATACAAGACAACATACAAGAGTGTTAAATAAAAAAAGAGATAATTGAGGGGTCAAATGAAATGTTATTAAAATTGGGGGGCATTTTGATATTAAACATTGTAGGAGTATTATAAATGAAATTTTAGGTTTTTTCGAATTTCACCGTTTTAGGATATATCGAGTCGTATTTTCCAGATTTCTGAAGATTTTTTCGACTGTTGTTATTATAGGGTATTTCAACTTTTAGAATTTGAATTTGAATTTCATTTTTTCAAATTTCACCGTTTTAGGATATATCGATTTGTATTTTTCAGATTTCTGAAGAATTTTTTGATTCTTGTCAATCTATGATATTTCAACTTTTAGAATTCGAATTTCGGTTTCGTTTTTTTGAATTTAACCATTTTAGGATATATCGACTCGTATTTTTCAGATTTCTGAAGAATTTTTCGATTCTTGCCATTCTAGGGTATTTCAACTTTTAGAATTCGAATTTCAGTTTCGTTTTTTCAAATTTTACCGTTTTAGGATATATTGACTCGTATTTTTCAGATTTTTGAAGAATTTTTCGATTCTTGCCATTCTAGGGTATTTCAACTTTTAGAATTCGAATTTCAGTTTTATTTTTTCGAATTTCACCATTTTAGGATATATTTTTCAGATTTTCAAAGAATTTTTTGATTGTTATCATTCAACTTTTAGAATTCGAATTTCAGTTTCGTTTTTTTGAATTTCACTGTTTTATGATATATCGATTCGTGTTTTCTAGATTTTTGATGATTTTTTCGATTGTTACCATTCTAGGGTATTTCAAATTTTAGAATTCAAATTTTAGTTCTATTTTTTCGAAAATCACCATTTTATGATATATCGACTCGTATTTTTCAGATTTTTGAAGAAATTTTTAATTATTGACTTTTTAAAGTATTTCAAAGTATAAGATTTGAATATAGATATTATAAAAATGTTTTAAATGGAACATTAAGAACAGATAGATGCATTTTGATATAAGATAACATATGAGAGTGTTATATAAATTGTTAAATAATTATATAGGGTTAAATAAAATATTAAAAAAATATGAGGAGTTTTTTTATATTAATAATTGTACGGCTGTTTTATATAGTTATTACAGATTTTTTTATTATAAATGAATAATTATTTTCAAAAACTTGTCATTGCATGATTGATAATTAAAATGGATGGTTATACATCGGTTCGTTATCAGGGAGAATGGATTCAAGGTGGCAACAACATAATGAAATATGTTGGAGGAGCCAAACAATTGATTAAAATCTCTTACGGAACAACATTCGAGGGATTTATTGAGCTTTTGAAAGAGTCTTGTAATATTGATTCAATGAAAAACTACCTTCAATGAAGCCAAGAAAAATTGAGCTCAACTGCCCCGTACAGAGATCCAAAATGATGAAAATGTCCAGGGTCTTATTGATATGTCTCAGTACTTACAGGAATGTATTCCTGTTTTTGTTACATATACCCAATTGAAGGGTAGAAAGATGAAGAAAGAAGAAAGTAGTGGGGTCAACAAAGAATACGATTTGGAAAAGTTGATTGATTTCAGTAATGACCCATTGTACATTGCAAACTCATGGGCTCATAGAGAAAAAGATAGAGTTTCCAACTGGGGTGATTTTGATGGAAATGATATGCCCGATATTCCTTCAGAAGATGTAGAGCCTGAGTATATGACATCAGTTATCGAGGGTATGGATAGTCTGCAGCTTGGAGATCCTATTTCAGGTGGTGAAAATTCTGGGCCATTTTTTGACAATGTCCCCAGTGATTCATTTAGGTGACTTCCTGATTTTCCTCCACAGTTATTAGCATCATTAAGTGGTTCCAGATCGATCCGAGAGAAAAATGGTGTAATGGTTGGTGATATTTTTCATAATAAAGTCCAATTGAAAGACGCTGTAAAGCAATTTGCCTTACTTAAAGGATTTCAATTTGGTGTAAAAAAGTCTGACAAGAAACGATGAAAAATTAAGTGCAAGACTGAAAATTATGAGTGGTATATACATGCAACTAAGTCCACAGTCGGTGAACTCTGGGGGATCAACTTTATGAATCTTACCCACATATGTTCAATTGATCAATCATGCCACATCACAGACAAGCTGGGGCTCGAGCTTTAGGTCAATTAATGAGATCAAAGTTTGTGATGATTGATCGAATTTGTGATGACATCGTCGATCGATATAAAATTGATATTTCATATTCATAGGCTTGGTGGCAAGAAATTGAGGGGTTCACCGGAGGAATCATTTATGTTTTTTATCAGATTATCGCTACAATCTACAACGTACTAATCTGGGCACCATTACTGCTATTGAAACGGATGATAACTATCGATTTAAGAATTTTTTCATGACATTAGGATGTTCCATTTATGCATTCAGAGAATATCTCCGTCCGAATATTTGCATTGATGTTGTATTCCTTAAAGGTCGATATCTGAGGTATTTATTCATTACGGTGACTCTTGATGGTAATAACCAGATATATCCCATTGGTTTCGGTGTCGATAAAAAAAAAGATTATGACACGTGGTGTTGCTTTCTCCGAAGGATTAAAGAATGTATCTATGACCTATCTGAGTTGGCAATAATCTCAGATCGACATCATGCTATATACTCGACAATGGTTGAAGTCTTTCCAGATGTCCATCATGGATGTTGTTGTCATCATCTTATGTGTAACATGTGGGGAAAGTATAAACGAGACTCAAAGGTATAGTGTTTTGAACAAGTAATTAAAATTGTAACAGTTAATCATTTTCATACATTTTAATTATAATAAGTTATCATAATTTTTTCCATCTTACAGGTTGCAGGGGTATACTGGAAAGTCGTAAAATCATATACAGAATCAGAATTTGGGGCAATGATGCAATCTCTTGACTCAATGAACCCTCAAGCTGGAGCTTATCTACGTGATATCGAATTTGAGCGTTGGAGTAGAGCGTACTTTTCGGGGTATCGTTACAACATCATGACCACTAATATTGTTGAGTCATTTAACGCCCTTGTCAGACATGCGCAAGGCCTACCCATCACAATGCTCCTAGAGTTCATTCGTGGGACCATGCAACGATGGTTTTACGAGAGAAGAAACCATGCAAGTAAGTATCAAATCGTTATTAATTAAATGTTTTTTCTTGTGTTTTTTTTTTCTTAGTTTTGGATATTGTCAAATGTGTTGCTAATATATTTTCAAATTACAGACGAATATCCTAACTTTGTCACCCCTCAGGAGGAGAAGAAGATCAGTAGTCGTCTATCAAAGTCTACACGTTTGGAGGTTCGGCCAATTACACAAACTCGATATCAGGTTGTCGGTTTTGGTGGATTCATGGGTATTGTAAACTTCGGTAAAATGTCCTGCATATGCAGAAAGTTTCAGTTTTCGCGTATTCCGTACAAACATGCCATCGTTGTTGCACGACATATGAGGCTCATGAATGTCAATGCATGAGTTCATCAATTCTTTTGGACCGATATCTACCGTGCAATATATCAAGAACCTGTCAATCCTTTTGGAAATCAATCTGATTGGTTGCACTCACCAGAAGGAATGATTATTCTGCCCCCCTCCTCGATAGTCGTCGTTTGGGTCGTCCCTCCAACAGAAATCGACGTCCTTCGTAGGAAAAAAATATGACACCGAGGATTTATAGTCGTTGCCATAACCAGGACACGTACGAACCCAATATAAAAGGCCAGCACCCGTGCCGACCTCTTATCTAAAAAAGGCAAAGAGACAAGATCTTGAAATTCGGTGGAATCATTTTTGTTAGTTATATGAGTCATCATTGTTGTACTTCAGTTACATGTAGCCGATGTATTTTTATTATTGTTTCAAATGTGTAATTGTATTGATATGTGATATAATAACTTTAGTGCAAATTATTTCTTCATTTTATGTTTGTTAGAATTAGTTGTTTGAGTATTTTTTTATTTCATTTAACGTTTGATAGTAACATCACTCAAATCAGAAATAATTTTTTATAAAGTACATCATACACATACGCACATAAAAAGATGAAAAATAGAAAACAATAAAAAAAGAAATGACAAAAGGTAAAATAATAATATTTTGGTATCTTAAAACGGTGTAATTCAAAAAAACGGAATTAAAATTTAAATTCTAAAAGTTGAAATACTCTAAAATGGCAAGAATCGAAAAATTCTTCGAAAATCTGGAAAATACGAGTCGATATACCCTAAAACGGTAAAATTCAAAAAAACAAAACTGAAATTCAAATTCTAAAAGCTGAAATACCTTAGAATGACAAAAATTAAAAAATTCTTCAAAAATTTGAAAAATATGAGTCGATATATCATAAAACGGTGAAATTCAAAAAAACGAAACCAAAATTCGAATTTTAAAAGTTGAAATACCTTAGAATGGTAAGAATCAAAAAATTCTTTGAAAATCCAGAAAATACGAGTCAATATATCTTAAAACGGTGAAATTTGAAAAAACAGAATTAAAATTCGAATTCTAAAAATTGAAATACCTTAGAATGGCAAGAATCAAAAAATTCTTCGAAAATCTAAAAAATACGAGTCGATATATCCTAAAACAGTAAAATTCAAAAAAACGAAACTAAAATTCGAATTCTAAAAGTCGAAATACCCTAAAATGGCAAGAATTGAAAAAATCTTCGAAAATCTAGAAAATACGAGTCGATATATCTTAAAACGAAAAAAAAAAAACACATCGTTAAATATGCCAAAAAAACACAAAATTTGAAAAAACCGAATCTCAAATTTGAAAACTACATATGAAAAAACCCTAAATTAGAAAAAATGGATATAAAATTCGAAAACTACACGTTGAGAAACTTTATAAAAGAAAATTTTTAATTTTCCCCCTAAAAAAATTCCTATTTTAGGCAGGTCCAATATTTTCCCTAACCCTTAGTAATTTTCTAGTCCTTTAGCGTCCCTGCAGTTTCAAAAAAGCAAATTTCCCCCCAACACATGATATACATTGTAACAGCCCACTGTGATATGGCAAATTTCAAAAAACCCCACAGTGGACTTAGGACTCTTACACAGCTCCCCGATTTTTGAGAAAAGGCTAATTAACCCCTTAACCCACTGTCAACAGTGGGAGAATTCAGTCGACAGTGGGAAACATTGTTCCCCCTGTTGACTGTCTATATCTTCGGAATGAATTTTCGATCGAAAATTCATCATTTCGACCTCCAATTTCAACACAAATCAAATCTACGTATGGTATAACACAAAACCCTTCAACCAATTCAACGAAAACGACCAAGAATCAAAACATTTTAAGCATTGTTCAAAATCGAAACCCTAAAATCTCAGTCAAATTTCAATAATATGAACAATAACTTGATTCAAACAAGATGACGAAAGATATTCTAACGTGCTGTGCCATTTTCGGTTTTCGAAAACCACAAAAATTGTCGGAAATCTGGCCGACAGTGTGATGACAGTGGGACAGGGGAAAATTTTGAATTTTCCCCTGTTTTTGAATAGTGATTTCACAGTGGGGACAAAGGAAATTTGTTGGGTTTATATATGGGCAGTTTCGACATTTTACAAAAGTTGGGCATTTTTACTTTAATCTGAATTTTTTGGGCAATTTCGCTTAAACCCCCTTACTTTTGCCTATATTTTATAATTTCCCTAAATTTATTCATGAAATTTCTTCAAATAGTATTTTCCTTTTTTTTAAAAAGTAATTTACCCATTTTCTATTACTTTTTTCTTAATAGGGGTTAAATTGTTATTTTATAAACTAAGAGGTTGTATAGTGAAACCTAAGGAAAATTTTCTAAAAATAATTTCATCCAAATTCAAATTTCAAATAACAATATAACATAAATAAAATAAATCTCAAATATGGATCCACAGATCAAATAATAAATAAAAATAAATTTAAAATTCAAATAACAATATAATATAAATAAGTAAATTTAGTTACATGGTGGTTGGATACCATTCACAATAGTTGAAGGAACAGCAAATTTGAATTGTGAACACCATTTTAATATTGGGTCAATTTGGTATAAAATATAAATGGATTTTGGCAATTCAATTGACTAGATTTGGGATCGGTTATTTGTAAATATGGATTCAAACTGAATTTAACTCAATTTTGAGTTTGTTTAAGTTTGATTTGATTTGATTTGATTTGAAAAAGTCAAAGTTGAGTTTAATATTAAGTTTGACTCAATGAGTTTTGAAATAATTAAATTCAAATTTGGTTTAATATTATAATATTTTTAATTTAATTATCAATTTAAGGCTTATTAGTGATTAATTTAAAAATATATATTCATAAATAAAAAAAATTTGAGAAAACTTAAATTATGTTAAAAAAATTATTAAACTTATTTATAATGAGTAAAATAAGTTATTAACCTGGGACGGGTAGTTTTAGTGGTGAAATAGTAAGCTCCATATATAAAAAAGTATTAATTCAAATTTTTTCTAATAACGCTCTGACTTAGATGAGGTTTCTCTTATTAAATAAAAAAGAAAGTTGTTAAGAGTTTCCTTTTGAACATTGAAAAAAAAAATTTAATAACTCACTTTATATACTATAAATAAGCTCCAATCAATTCAAAAAAAATTGTTTATTGAAAAGATACATATTATAAATAAGTTTAATTTCTTTGTTCCT
Source organism: Mangifera indica (assembly GCF_011075055.1). Classification (NCBI taxonomy): domain Eukaryota; kingdom Viridiplantae; phylum Streptophyta; class Magnoliopsida; order Sapindales; family Anacardiaceae; genus Mangifera; species Mangifera indica. The sequence goes on from NW_025401124.1 coordinate 116,225, forward strand.
TAAGAAAATTTAATTATTTTAAATATTTTCTTTTATTAGTATACATAAATTTTAAAAATAATTTTTTTAAACTAAAATTTTTTCAATTGAGCTTAAGTTGAGCCTTCATGGCTTGTGCTCAAGTTTTATTTTTTTTCATAAGACCAAGAGACATATTTCCATCCAAGGTTTGATTCAAACCCAATCTTTCATCTGTCAACTATTAAAAATCTAAATTCTCACCTATAAACTATTAAAAGTAATAGAAATAATTAACTTTAAGAGTAAAATTATAATTTATTTAATAATATATTAAAAATAATAAAATATTATCTATTTTCTCACGTATATTTAGAAAACTAATAAATTTTTCTAGAATTAAACTTTATACTTTTACATTTCCCTCATAGGGTTTCTCTCTCCCTTTTTCTGGCACCAAAATTGGCAATTTTGCTCTCCCTCTACCACTTTCTAGCGCATCTTTGGTGTGTGAGAGGGAACACGCCAAAAAAAGGAAGGGAAAAATGTAAGATTTTGAAGTTTAATCTTGGAAAAAATTATTAGTTTTCTAAATTTAGAGAGAAAATAGATAATGTTTTCTTATTTTTAATATATTACTAGTTAAATAATAATTTTACTTTTAGAGTTAACTATTTTTATTAATTTTAACAATTTATAGGTAGAAATTTGAATTTTTGATAGTTAAGGAATAAAATATTAGATTTATACCAAACCTTGGGTGGGAAATAGTCATTTGGTCTTTTTATAATTATGACTTAGAATTGAACCATGATTGCTTACTTCAAATTTAATTGGGTGCAACTAATTATCAAGATGGAGCTGGTTGAATTGGAATTAAACCTAATTGTGGGTTCAAGTTTGTAGGCACTGATTATAATTAAAAATTAGGGATTTTAATAATTTTATAAAGAGATATTTCCTTTTTTTTAAATCATAATAAAAATTAATACAGTGGGAAATCAACTGGAATTGGATCCAGTGAGTGGTGGGGGCGGTGAGAGGTATTATTTAATAAACTAGGGGTATTTAGGTAAATACAAAAACTATAACGGCTAGTTAGACCAATATGGTTGAATACACGTGTAAAACAACAGTAGGGCATATCACGCTCCCCGAAATATTATTACTTCTTTCTTCGTTTTGCTTTTTGAAAAACCGGACACTCTTCATACCTCACTTCACACACCTTCTCTCCGTCCTGCATTACTTGACATTGCTTTGCAGGGAAGTTAGCGTTTTGGAAAGATGAAGATCTTGAAGAAAACCATCAACATTTTCAGGAAGAAAACCTCTCCTAAAGGTAACTTGTTTTTTTTCTTCTTTTCTATTTTTCTCTCGTTCATTCTTTGATGAACAAAGCTTTCTTTCAGTCCTAAGTATTCTTTTGCGTTGTGGGTTTTCTTTATTTTTCCTCCCCAAAACTTTAGATCGTCTTTCTACGTGGGCATTTGATCCCCCGGTAACGTTACCGGGGATACCTGTAGTGCTTGAGTTTTCTTTTCTATCTGATTCTTTTTAGCTTCAACGATTAGTAAGCTTTCGCTCACATTGTGAGGCATTGTTAGGTTTCTTCTCTTCAGTAACGTTAGTGGGGTACCCATATTATCTGAAAGTTTACTCTTATGCTGTTTGGCTTCAATAAGTAACAAGTTTACGATCCAGAATGCTTTAGCATTGTGAGACAATCTATGTTTCCTTCCCCGTAAAGTTACCTGGAGACTAGATAACCTTGGATCATCATCGTCTGATGGGGGACATTGAGTCTCCTCGGATTCTTTGAAGCTTCAATTTTAATAAGTTTCACTCCAAAAAGTTTCTTCTTTCTGAGACACTTTATGCTTTCTTCCCGGTAACGTTAATTGGAGGTTAGCTAAGATTAGATCATGGTCCAATGGCAGTATTTCATCCCCCTCATGGGAATTTACCCTAGTAATTGATAGTGCTCTCTTCATCTCTACCTGATTCTCTTACACTTGAAGATTTAAAAATGTTTCACTTTTTAAAGTTTCAAGGTTTGGCCCTCACAACTTTCCATTTAGCTCTTACGGGAATAATGTCTTCTCTATTTGCAACTTGGGTTTCACTCTTAAAGTTTATGCACTGTTTTTCAAAGGTAAAAGGGGCTCATCCTTCATTGCTGGGCTGGTTAAGTTACTGGTCCTATACAACTCTTGTGCTCCATTCCGAATCCTTTTAGAGATTTGAATTCCTTGTGACTGTTACTACAATGTAAATGATAGTTTCTGAGGGATTTGCTATGTTGCTGACTTAGTAACATTGCTTGGTCAGCAATAGTCATTCCATTAAGTATCCAAATGGTTAGATCTGGCCAGAATGTTACCAAGCCAGCACTATAATCTTACCCATTGCTTACACAGGAGATCCATGGGAGACCAGTAACATTAGCTCAGCTAAACAGCTGTACAATGTGAAATCATACTATCTTGTCAGACTAGTTAAACATATACGATAACAACTAACAAAATTCAATTTTAGAAGTATAATGCTAATTGTTATATTTTACCAAAATAATGGAGTCCCAATGACCTGGCTGGAGCTTCTTTCAGCCACACAATTTCTTTCTTTTAATTTTTGCTTGCGAGAAGCTATGGCCTTTTAATTTTTATTGTTTATATTTTCTTCACATTTGTGCTATAATTTTTCAATGCTCTGTTTCTTAATAAAGTAGCTAATTGACATTAAGGTTTTGATTTTAAAATTTTCTTGTTTGTTGATGTGTTTGTTTAGAGGCTTTAAGGGAGAGCAAGAGGGACATGGCCACTGCAACGAGAGGTATGTATATTTTTCTTACCCTCTTTTTTTTTTTTATCAGTTAGTATTGTATGTTGCTTCGTCCTGAGGAGACTTCAAAGATAAGTTGAATCTGAAATTGAGACATTGAATTTTTTTTTTATCTGCTAGAGTTTCATATGGAACATAACAGGATGTAGGCATCCTGTTCTTAACATATTTCACATCAAAATACATACTATGTTACCTGTGCTTGATGTTGAATCCATAATAAAGGAATGGATAAGTTCGTAAGAATACATAATAAATGAAGAAAAGTCTATTTGTGAAAATGAACTACCCACCATGTGTAAACTGTACGAGACAGTGAACTATCAACAGGCCATTCTTGAGCACAAGGACCTGCTATAGTCGATAAATAACACAGAAGATCACTTATTATAGGTGTATAACATCAAAGCACGAGGGTCACACTACTAGATTTAGTAGATGCCCTTAATGACTTGTTGACATAAGAGTAATCCTGAATCAAATGAGTCTAGACACATGTTCTGAAATATGTGAGTTTTATGATGTTTCAATTTGGATTTGTTACATAGTGAAAGAATATTTATGCTTCTTCATTGAAATGTAAAATAAGTACAACAGCATCTTGTTCAGGAAATTTATCTAGCGTTTCAAATCATGTTTGTTTTTTGAGGTGTAAGACTTACTAGATATCTTTTTAAGAGAGGGCAAGAGAACGTTTTCATTATCTTAGTTTTGTGTGATGGATCTATTGTTAAATTGATTAGATTTCTTGAGGGGTTAGTTACATTTCTTTTATTAAAGTCCTGATGAAATTTCCAGAATTACATGTTTCTAGAGCAAATAATAAGACCTTTGCAATGAGGAAAGCTAAGCTTGTAACATTTAAAGAACTGGTAAAATAACATAATGTTTTATATTGATGTTCAATGTTAAGTGTTATTAATGTCATTGAATCTCTTTTTGGGGAGTAATATTACCCTTTCTATAGATGAAGCAACACGATAAGAAAATTGGTTTTTAAATGGTTTTGAGTTTTGAATATTTGAGAAAAGGTCCTAACATGAAAGTTCACCACTTATTTATTTAGTCATTGCCAAAATAGCTTTTTGCCCTTATCTTTACCCTGCTGGCCAGCCAAAAGAAGGTGGCTGGTAAACCACCAGGCTGAACTCCTAGGGGCTAACAAAGGTTCACCATTTTCTTCTTTCTTTCCACAGACAACCTTTTATTTCCCTTTTTACATGATGTCTCATTTTGTAGGAATTGAGCGTGAGATTGCCTCTCTTCAACTGGAGGTATGGTTCTGCCTCAGAGTTTTAAATTTCAATGCAAATTTCAGTTACATTTCTTTTCCAAAGTTTCACTCTGGTATTCCTTTTGTAGGAGAAAAAATTGGTTGCGGAGATCAAGAAGACGGCTAAAACTGGAAATGAGGCAAGTTTGCTTTTTCGTAAGATAGTTTTCAGATGTTATTCTGACATATAGATATAGGCTGGCATCTAATCAAGATATATGGTCAAGCGATGAGTCGAAGTTTTACTGACCTACTTATGAGAAGTGCCTTTGTTAGCTTGAGTTATCATGGTGATATATTGTGAGGTATTTTTAGGTGTCAATTGTGAGTATTTTTTCCACTAAAAACATTATGTTGTCACAACATGCTGATTCACAACCAGGAATGCTGCACAAAAGGTGGACAGGAGTCCGAGCATTATTTATCACATTATATGATTAACTTCTAATTTGAATTTTTGCTTTCAGATATAATTGGGGTTATTATGTTCTTAATAACACACCGGAATTTGTACATGATTGCTAAAAAGTCAGTTAATATGCTCTTTCTGGAGCACTTACTTAAAGTTATTAGAAGCTCAGTCACAAAATGTGATTATTAAATAATTGGGATAAGGAATATAGAACATCTGTCTGACACTTCGTTGATTGCCTTGTCCCTGCGCCCAACTTATATGTTGACAGAAGAAGTACTTTGAGAACTTTCATCACTGAAAACTGAGTTACCTAAGCCAGTGGGTTTGTCAGATGAAAATTGAATGTAAGATAATATGACCAAATTATGTAGGATCTCTCCAGTAGAGATGGCCAGTCATTGCAGTATTTCAGATTTGGTGACTTTGATTGTGGACTTATCCGTAAGACCATCTTAATTGTTGGCTCACAAATCTTAGCCTGATTTTTAAAGTTAGTTGATATATTTTTGAACTGCTTGATTTTTAATTTGCTTATTACCTATGAGTGTTTATCTAGGCTGCCACAAGAATATTAGCTCGTCAACTTGTTCGGCTACGCCAACAAATAACTAATTTGCAGGGGAGTCGTGCCCAGATTAGAGGAGTGGCAACTCATACTCAGGTTGTTTCTTCAAGCCAAATTTAGTAAGATGTAAAATAAAAAATTGTCTGGTATATTAAATGATTGGTGTGTTCATTCATAGGCTCTATATGCTAGTACTTCAATTTCTACTGGTATGAAAGGTGCAACTAAGGCAATGGTAGCAATGAACAAGGTATGCTTTTTAACTCTATCATTAGCTGATAGTTATTCTTTTGTTATTGTCATTTTCCACTCAGATCATACAAAAAATATTTTCATTTACATCAAAATCTATATTTTTATAAATAGCAGGTGATTCCAGTTCCTTGCAAGAAATTAACAAAATGGTGAAAAATATGAAATGTTAAAGATGATTTAGATGATATTTAGCCCTAATTCTTTGGCATGCGTGTTTATAGACTAAAGTATTTTAATGGAACTCAAGTGCAATATTTTTATTTTTCATTTAGCTTCCATTGCTTGTTTCAAAAGGTTGCCGTAGGCAATGTTTGTTTTTGGCTGAAGTAGTATAGTTATGTAATCTGTCTTCTTTTTCTCAGCAAATGGAACCAACAAAGCAAGCTAAAGTGATAAAAGAATTCCAGAAGCAGTCAGCACAAATGGACATGACGGTAATTTTTCATGTTTTCCTGTAGTATTTTCTTTTGTTCATATTTTCACAATTTTAGCTGTATCATTATTACCATAGTACTTTTTAGAAATTAATCTCCTAGATAAACCTTCTAGGGAAATCTTCAAATCAAATCTTACTTAAATCCTGAGCTTAAAAAGGGGTAGAGATTTGGATGGATAATTAAGTTGTGATGGGATGTGGGTTGTATCTGCTGCTCAAAATGACCTGCACTGTCATTTTCTTTAGCTTGTGAAACCTGATATATACTAATGAGATTAGTTAATTTCACAGTTTTAGACCAACCAGTGTAGGAGTAAAATGAGTGAGGCACTGCATCTAGAACTTCTTCCCATTTGGCTCTTTTGAAATTAACCCCACCCAACTCAAAAAATATTTCTAATCTAAATTTAAATCTATTTCTTAAAATGAGACTTGATATCCTCTGCAAAATAACATTGTGAGATATGTAGAGTTGCAACTGAGTAAGTATAAAACTCGTCCACTGAGTACCTCTCACATGTTCATACTTCTGAAATGCCTAATCTCTTTACTAATCTGTTAGAGCAACTTCTAACAATCTCCAGAACTCTTTCATTGCCATACAGTTCTTTAAAACCATTTTCTGAGGGAATAAGGTGTTAATGAAATAACTGGATGCTTCCTTGCATCTCAACAAATTTGCCATGCCTTGTCAATTAGTGCTGTAGTGTCTCTTTCTTTTTCACCCTACAATGTGTGTTTTGCATTTTATAACTCACATTTATTTCTTTACAGATTGAGATGATGTCAGAGTCTATTGATGAGACATTGGACAAAGATGAGGCTGAAGAGGAGACGGAGGAGCTCACAAACCAGGTGATTATCTGCATGATTATTTTCATTCTCTTTGTAGTTTCCTCTTTTATTTCTGGCATAATCTGCTAGGCTTGCATGGTTTATAATTTTCTGTGTTCATTGTTCATTTGTAGGTTCTTGACGAGATTGGTGTGGATATCGCATCTCAGGTTGGTTGGTTTGAGATTGTTTGAAAAACTTGAATGCTGCATCAAGAATTTTTGTTTTCATAAATTTGCAGCATTATAACAATAATTTTTATGATTTTGTTTTTCCATTTAAACAGTTATCTTCAGCTCCAAAAGGCCGGATTGCATCAAGGAATGCTCCTAACGTTGTTACAGCTGCTCCTAAAACTACAACTAGGTATCTACCTCCTTCTAGGTTCGTTGGTTTATATAATAATCATTGAATTTATGCTACAAGAATCTGTAGTTTCCTTTTCTTTTTCCCTTTACCAGAAGTTTGTTTCTCTGACAATAGTTATCATCAAATATGCAGTTCCGAATCTACTGATGTTGAGGATCTCGAAAAGAGGTTGGCCTCTCTTCGCCGCATCTGATCTGGAATGTTTAGCATTCAACCCTGTTCAAACCTTCCTTTCCATGTAAATTTTCTAAAATATATAATGGATTTGATGAAGTAAGCTGGTCTTGTGTTCCTATATATCTATTCTAGTCACTGCTGAAGCTACAGAACTCATTCAAATCTTTTTTCTTGTTTGTGGATCTCTTCTGAAATCAAACAGTTGCTATGGTCTTGTGGTTATGGATTTATAATCCTTATGGAGTTACTAGTAGAATATGGTTATTAGTATTTAAGGTGTATTGAAAATTAGTATAATATGATACACATATCGTATGATACAATATCTATTATTAATATAGATTAGTTCGTCTTTTTAGCTAACTGATGATATGACAAGGTGAATTTAAGAAATTTTAAAATTTTAGGGGTGCATAATGATTTATGATTATTTTAAAAATAATAAAATTATGTGTATCTATTTTGAGTACACAAATAGGTGAGTAAATGACTTGTTTGGAATTGAAATCTTTAGGTGTTCTATTGGCTTCTACCTAGGATTTAAAGTAATAGGATATCAAATTTAATACGATATAATGAGTGTATTATATTATATAATATTTATTATTAGTACGTATCAATATATTTTTTAAAAGAAACATAAAATGACAAAGAGTAGTTAATAAATCTTAAAAATTTAACAGTATTATAATATTTTTTAAAATAATAATATGATAATTATAATTTTTACTATTATTAAAAAAACTTATCGTATGATGTTTGGAATTGGAACTACTGGATGCACATTTGTCGGTTTTGATTTTTAATCGGAACCAAAAATAATAAGGTATTGAAAATTAGTACAATCTGATAAATATATTGTATGATATAATATTTGTTACTGATTTGGATTAATATATTTAAAAAAAAAAAGTGATAAAGGTGTATGGAAGAAATTTTAAAATTTTGAAGAGGTTTATAATATTTTTAAAGATGATGTAATAATTAGAATTTTTTATTTTTTTAAAAATTATGTTATATCTGATAATAGTGAGCAACTTATCTATTTAAAATGGGAATGGTCAAACACCCATTTCTCAGGTTCGTTTCCCATCTAGAAGTAAAAACAAATATGATCGGTTTTAGGTAATAAACTAAAAGAACTTGCAAATTTTGAGACCGATTTCGATTCTTTGTTGTCGGAAACCTGAATCTCTCAAGAACCAACCTTATAATTGGCTGTTGGGAACCGATTCCTTATTGTAATCAAGCAAATTGGTTCGTTCGTATTGTGTTGCCGTCATGTGATTGCATAATGCCAAATAATTTTGGTTTGAAATCAAGCTGATATCCAAATAAAAAACAGATCGTAAAGTTTTAATATAAAAATAAATATATATTTAACCGAATTTATAAAACTCAAAGTCTTATTAAAAAAATTTTTCTAAAGCTAAAGATAAATAATTATTTTATCAATAATATAAAAATATATATAATTTTATTTCTTTTTTTTTTTTAATTTTGAAAACTCAAATTTCATCTTCAACTTTAACTTTAAAAAATAATTTTTTCCTCTTCTAACCACTAGGGTTTGCTGCAAAATCCAATGACAACAATAATGGCCGCTACCATCTCCACCTTTAGCTTAGCAAAGGAGGAAGATGATTGACGATTTCAACAGAGATGAAGAATTTCATCTCCATCAACGAAGAAGAGACGAAGATGAATCTGTCTTGTCTCTCGTCTCTGTTTCTTCGTCGACAGAGACAAAGAGACAAGACGGATTCGTCTTTGTCGACGTTGTCAATTGTCTCTTCCCTCTACCGACTAAAGATGGAGATAGTGGCGGTAACTGTTCCCATTGTTGGAGTTTGCAATGAATTTGGGAAGAAAATTTACTTTTTAAATTTGAGGTTAGAGGTGAATTGCAAGTTTTCAAACTCTAAGAGAGAAAATGAGATAAAATTATATATTTTTTAATATTATTAATAAAATGATAATTTTAATAATAATTTATTCATGAGTAAGAGTTTAGTTTTTTCAAACTTTCTTAGTGTGACTTTAGATTTTTAGGGAAATCGAAATTTTTACCCTTTTTTTTTTACTGTATATACATATATACTACTCATTTTAAAGTTTAAACAAAACTATCATAACAGTATAACATTTTCCTAAAATACTCTTATTAATATAACTCATGCAGAAAAAAAGAATATCATCTCTCTTTTTTCTTTAGCCTTCCAGTGAGGAAGAAATCTCTGTAGTATGGAAAAAAAAATTCTTCAACAAAGAAAACATGTGATTGAACAATAAAACTTATATGTTATGTGTTTTTTTTATAAACAATTGAAAATCAAATAATGTATGATAGATTTATGTTCATAAGTTCATGTGAAATTTAATTTTATTGTGATTTTATGTTGTTAGATTATTTAATACTGTTATTTCATATTATTTTTATTGTTTAAAGTTATTATAATATTATATTAATGGTTATAAAATACAAACTTTTAAATTTGAAAAATTTTCAGACGAAGAACGCGTTGGCGTCGCCAACCCCTTGGCGTTAACGCCAACACTTGGCGGCAACGCCAACACCTATTGATTTATGTTTTTTTAAAATTTAGTTCACTACATGAAAAATTAAGTTCACGCCAATATCTATACAAAGGGTTCCATTGAATTTAAAAATTTTTGGATTCTCTTTTATACAATAGGGTCTACCGTATTTAAAGATTTCTGTATTCTCTTTCATAAAAATAATATTTTAACTTATATGACCCTACCACAAGAAAAAGAATTCAAAAAATCATAACAATCAAATAAAGGGTTGGCATGACGTCGACCCTTTTTTAATTAAAGGGTTGGCCAACGCCAACCCTTTTTAATTCAATGCCAACTTTTTTTAAAATTTTTTTGTAATTCTTTTTTTTCAGTTAAACATGAACTCTTTATTTTTCTCAGTTAAATTTTATCAAATGATTTTTTTTACTCATCACAGTATAATTCTAAGGCTATAGAGAAAAAAAGAGAGAATTTCTTTGCATGAGTCCTTACTAGAAAGCTGAGGAAGAAGAGGGAACAAATTTTCAAAGAAAAAAGAGAATCTTCATATGAGTTATTTAAAGAGGGGTATTTTAGAAAAATAGATTACTGTTATATTATATTTGTTTAAGTTTTAAAATGAGTGACATATATATATACACAGATTAAAATAAGGGTAAAAATTTTAATTTTCAGATTTTTTAAGCGCATCAAAACTAGGGTGGCAATAAATACTTTGGCCTGAAAATTAGGTCAAACGACTATTTCCCACCCAAGGTTTAGCGTTTTCTCAAAAGTCCCCCCTTTAACTATGGAAACACCAAACACCCACCCATGGCCGGTTAGATTTAACCAAACCCTAACGGCTGAAAATTTTATCTCCTTTTGCCCCCCTAAACTTTAAAAACTGAAATTTTCCCCCCGCCTAAGTTTTAAAAAATGGCAGTTTCACCCTAGGGTTTGGTTTTGAAATCTCCGGCGACCTCTCCGGCTCCGTTGCCGACGGCCGCTCCCTCCGGAAGCAACCTCTCCTTCCGGTGATCTCTTTTCTCCCATTTGGAGGTCCGATCGACGCCCGGAGACGCCGTGGAAGACGAAGACTTCGTCGGGAAGACGAAGTTCTTCGTCTTCCCAGACGAAGCCGACGCCGTCGTCCTCGTCTGGGAAGACGGTCGTCTTCCCAGAGGTCTTCTTCTGGGAAGACGATCGTCTTCCCAGACGAAGACGACGGCGTCGGCTTTGTCTGGGAAGACGAAGAACTTCGTCTTCCCGACGAAGTCTTCGTCTCCCACGGCGTCTCCGGGCGTCGATCGGACCTCCAAATGGGAGGAAAGAGATCGCCGGAAGGAGAGGTTGCTTCCGGAGGGAGCGGCCGTCGGCAACGGAGCCGGAGAGGTCGTCGGAGATTTCAAAACCAAACTCTAGGGTGAAACTGTGATTTTTTAAAACTTAGGGTGGGGGAAAATTTTAGTTTTTAAAGTTTAGGGGGGCAAAATTAGATTCTATTTTAGTTTATTTTTAATATTATAGCCAAAATGACGATTTTACCCCTACCACCGTTAGGGTTTGGTTAAATCTAACCGGCCATGGGTGGGTGTTTGGTGTTTCCATAGTTAAAGGGGGGACTTTTGAGAAAACGCTAAACCTTGGGTGGGAAATAGTCGTTTGGCCTGAAAATTAAAATAATTTTAAGAAATACTGTTCAGCCCACTACTGAAAAACCTTAAATTCCCTAAATTTCTTTCCTTCTCTTCAGCCGAACACAAAAACTTCAGTCTATTCGAAAATTCAATCGACGATTGTCCCTGTTTTTCAGTCGACGATAGTCTCCGTTGCTCTTTCCAGTCAACTACACAGTCTCGGTAAGATTCAGAACTCTTTTTTCTCTCCACATATTTGTTTCATATTTTGGCCCCAGATAGATAAATAAATAAATACTTCACTTCCACTGATAAATTCGGTAATGAATTTATTGTTAGTTATATGTGGATCAAAACCGATTCAATCATCATTGCTGTACGTCAATCTTGTGGTGGGTTGACGAAGCATGTGGAATTGGGGTAGAGATTGTTGATATTTCGGAAGAATCAATGACCGATTGCCAGAAATAAAATTGGGGGCATCATTGTAATATTAATTTAAAATTCGATTCAAAACTAGGTGATGGATTGGTTCAAACCAGGTTCGTTTCAGTTCAAATTTTTCACCTCACCGAGAACTATGTTTGGTTGACGAATCCGTTTAATCATTTTTGTACACCCCTATACGTGACCAGCAATCTAATCGTAGTATAAAGAGAAAATAATACTTTTAAAACCAAATGAGTGATTAGATATATTATTTTATGGGTTTATAATTCGATCAAAAATCGTTTAGTTCAATTTATTATCAAATTATAATAGATAAATTTTGTTTATAAATTTATAAAAAACAAAATTAATTAAAATACTTAGACTTATAATGATTAAAATATTTTCTTTTTAAGAAGTGATAATTATTTACATGATTTCAATGAAATAATTAGGTGAAAAAGATATCTCTATCTTATGATCCAGAAAAAAAAAATTCTGCAAGTCCATTATCTATAGAAAATATTTCAAAAAATATGAGATACTTTTTTTTTTTCATTTTGTTTTTGGACTTATATTTTTCTTACAGACTTTTAAAAATTCATACAATTTAATTTAAAATAATCAAATTATTCAAAAATAATTAAATTTTTTAAAAATACCCTAAATTTAGTGAAACTCAGTTTTACTAGTTTTGATCGATTCATGTGATTCACCTATTTTGATTGGGTTTGATCGAGTTAATAAATGAATCACTTTTTAATGTTAATAGAACCAAACTTAGAGCTGGTTTCTAGTTTAATCAATTGAATCAGTCGATGTGATCCTGTTTTCAAAACAGTGAGAGAATGCAAAAAAATAGTTTTACTTTCTTTTATAGTTTTTATTGCATATTGAGTGGTATTAAGAATGTTAATTGTTCTTTTAAGGTTTTATAATAATAGCAAATGTTCAACCCTAAGTTTTGACTTTTAAAAATTTTAATATTTTATCAATATTGTTAAGTTTTAGTAATGTTAATTGTTGTTGGCAAGCTAACCAGCATGATAATTACCAAGTGATAGAAGAAGCAGTCAGCATCTTCATACACGCCTAATCCACCAAATTCTTAATAGGCAAAGCTTACCTGACAATGGAATTGTTGTTTGTGTGGCATGAAAATGAAAACCCAGAAATATATAATCGGAACGTTGAAACGTATTTTTTAAAAAACAAACTTTGGGTGATGGACAATGAACCTTATTTTAATAATAAAAGAAAAATTATTGAGAATCCCATCTCATTCTCCTTAGCTCCTTACCGAAAGTAGAACTTCTTGTTTACAACGAAATAATGGACGCTATTTCCTTTACTTTGAGATCCAAAGTTATTTAAAAAGATAAAATAAAAAGAAAAATTATTCTCATAGAGAATGCCGTTGCTCTCTCTTGAGACTCAAATTTTACTCTTCTAACCAACAATACAAGCTCAATGCTATTAATTAGTATAAAGCACCGGATATGAAGATTGAAGAAAAATTCTTGGCCAAAAGACTTATTCCCACCCAAGATTTAGTTTATTGTTAAACTTTCAATCTTCTAAGTTTTAAAAATTTAAATATTCATTCGTCAGACAATTTTTGTTAAAATTTGTTATTAGTTACAATTTTATAAGGGTAAAAACGTTATTGAATCAATAATATTAAAAAAAACTAAAATTTTATTCCTTTTTCTCATCTTACTTTTGAAAATTGATAATTTTCTGTTGGATCTCATATTTTTTAGTTTTAAAAAATGATATTTTTCTCCTAGCTCTAGGGTTTTATACTTTTTCAAGTTTCTCTTTGGTAGTTGCCCCATTTCTAGGGTTTTAGTGTTTCAACTCTAAGGAACCCGACCACCAACCGATCTTCTTTGTCAGCCCACTATCTTTATCGTCTCTTCTCTGAATCCAATCGAATCATCAGGTGATTACCATGAATCATTTGTCTGCAACCTCTCTTCTTTGTGAATGAAAATTCATCAATTTTGTTTGTTTTTCATTTGGTTTCGTTCAAAATCTAGGAATAAGGAAAACGATGAACGAAGGATGACAACGGATGAAACCTAATCTTTCAACCCTAACGATGGTTCATCCCAATTCGAAACCCACTTATGGGTTTTCCTTTAACAAAACCCAATTACTATTTTTCAATGACAGGCGAAATCGATATCGAATTAAGAATGAGAGAGAGCAGTGACGAGAGGGAGAGAGATTGGGTTGAAGAAGGTAATTGAAGATAGTTCTAATGACCCAAAAATGTAGGAAAGAAAAATAAACCATGAGGGAAAATGTAATTTTTTAAAACTTAATTAAGAAAAAATTGTAAGTTTTTAAAACTAAAGTGAGAAAATGAGATAAATTTTTTTTTTAATTTTACTAGTTAAATGACAATTATATATTTAATACTAATGAATTTTATTAATTTTAACCATTAATGAGTGTATATTTAGATTTTTAAAATCTAATCGATAAATGTTTAATAATGGACTAGACGTTAGATGGGAGTAAGTCTTTCAGCAAAAAAATTTCACATAAACCAACAGGCAAAAAGCAAAGGAAGGGAAAATAGGTATTGATGCAGATTGAAAATGGATATGAAGGATAATGTACAAGATTCGTCGAGACTTCAAACCGCCAGAGAGGAGAGGAGAGGAGTTGAGAAGCCTCTACGAAAAAGGGTTTTTGATAGATTATTAATATTTTTGGCCTTATTATCATAATTATTAATATTTTACGATACGTAACATATATCTTATAATACATTTTGATACAGGTGAAAAATAATTGTATTATAAAATATATCTTAACACGATATAGTAAATATATCATACGATATGATATATTTGACTAATATAAATCGATATACCTTTTTAGAGAAAATGATGATGTAATACGATTATATATGAAAATTTTTAAAATTTTAAAAGTATTTGTGATTGTTTCAAAATTATGATATGTGAATTATTAATTTATTAATATTTTAATATTTTATTTTTTAAAAGACGTATCATACAATATAATACATAATACACGATATAGAATATTATGTTTTTCATACACGATTTAACTATTATGAGTATTATGAACTCAAAAAGGGTGGAATGAAAAATATCTTATGGCAGGGGGGTTCATATTTTCCGAAAACCATGGGGGCCTAAATGTAATGATATCGGGTTTTGACACTGTTAAAAAACGACGTCGTGTTTGTTCCGAACAGATCGATTCCTACAAAATTTCACTCTCATGGTTCAATTCAATTCTTAACGCTGGTGGCTGCAGCGGCTGTTCTTGGCAGTGCTTCCTTTCCCGCGGTGGCTGCGGCTAATGTATTGGTGGCGCAGACTTCAATCTCTGCTGTAGTGATTTTATTTGAAGGTACTTTTTCTATGACTTCATTTCAGTCTTGCTTGTTGATTGCTTTCACTTCCTTGGTGTTAATAATGGATTTTCTTTTTGATACATGTTGAATCCTTATACAAATTTTAAGTAGAATTAATTTTCGATTTATAATTTCTTGTTTCACCGTAGTATTCTTTGTCTAATATTGTTTTTCCTCTCTGTTATTTCTTTAATTATCAAATTGTGGAACAATCAGTTTTCGTGTTTTATTTGATCCGTAGCTGATCACGTTTTAGAACGATAATTTTTTGTCTCTGTTACTAATTGGCCGGTAACATTTTTAGGACAATAATTTTTGTGTTTTGGGATAATGTTGTATGGATTAATGTCATGTTATCTTATAATTTTATGATCCACGACCCTATCTTTGTGTTTTGGGATGTTTATGATGCACAACCTACTGAAAATAAGAGCATGCAGTTGCGAAAATTCCTTGTCGGGTAAGTTTTGCCCCACATGAAGCATAATTCTAGGATAGCAGAATTCGTTGTCAGATAAGTTTTGACCCACATGAAAGCCTTTACAAGCTGTTACTAACTCTTGGAAAGAGTGTCAGTAGATTAGGTGTGTGTGAAGATGCTGACTACTTTTTCAATTGGAAATTATCATGCTGATTTGCTGCATTTGCATATTTGATATTTTTCATGTCATTTACATTTGTAATTTACCTTGTCTTTAATTTTAGGGAAGAGAAGTTAGAATTAATCGTAAAAGAGAAGGGAGAATCCTTGTTTCCTGATGGCTGCTTCTTCAAAGGGTCTCATCCCTGAAACTCAAACTCAGAATGAAGATTGGACCATTGTTTTACCTCGTCGTGGCAAGCAAAGAAGAAATTTACCTAGAATTATAACTCCTGAAGAACAACGGAAACCATGGTGCCCAACGGAAATTGAATCTGATCCTCATAGAGTATCAAAGTTATTACAAAGGATGCAGAACTGCATCAAAAAAATGGAGAGCTCTCATTTCTATCAAAATTTTGTTAATCAAATACAAAGTCCAGATGTCTTGAGTTACTTTTATAGTATTTTGGGTTCTGAGTTGAAGATGCAAATGGTGATTTATGGTATTGGCAGCATTGAATTGTATGAACCCCCTCGATTGCAGCTTAGCCTTGCAATCTTGATGAAAAGAAAGTTCAGTTGGATTGGCGACATAGAGGTGTTTGATCCAATTCTTTCTGCAACAGAAGCTCGGGTTTTCGAAGCCCTTGGTTGTTCTGTCCTGTCAGTTAACGAACAAGGCCGCCGATGTGCCATAAAGCCAACACTTTTCTTCATGCCACACTGTGAAGCAGAGTTGTATAACAGTCTTTTGCAGGCAAATTGGGGAGCAATGTTAAAACGCATTGTAGTGTTTGGAAACAGCTTTGAGATGTACCACCAGCATGTCTCAGAGTTTAAGAGCTCAACTATTGTCAATACAGCTAAGAACGTTTTAGCTGTTCGAAGATTCACAAATGAATTTAGCATTGATATTATTTCAGATGATTATTTTGCAGCATTTCATGATTCAGGTTGGCATTTCTTCAACCCTGATCTTGGAATTGAACTGCAGTTAATATAAATTTGATGAAAATGGATTCAGTGTATTCTTTGTTTTATGTCTTAATGGAAATGATTCTGTGGTATGTTTTTCTGTATGCTGAAAAGATCGAATCAGTATTCTTATGTTTTTTCATATTTATGAGAAGATCATTTATTTATATATATGATGTTTGTGTGCTGAATATTGTGGGTTGATTAATGCCTCTATCCCAGTCATTTGATACAAGATTCTTAAAGCAGTATTAGTGTCATTCTAAAGCAAGTTAGCGGAAATAATTCATTTCAATCAATGGATGGAAGAAAAAATGTCCATTTCAACATCTTTGATAATCAGGAAAAACAACCTTAATTCCAATAGAAGTTAGTTGAACCAAATGGTTAAAGGGTACATGAGTCTTTTCAACTCTTTTTCAATTTGTGCTGTGTATGGTTGGTTGTTTGGTGATTGCTATTGGAGGTAGAAGTCACTGCACAACCAGGACTGCGGTATCGTATTTTTGTTATATACACTCTACATGTTTATGAATCAGCCTCTTTCATGTTTTGAATAAAAGAAGCTGAAGCTTCACTTAGAGTTTTATATTCTTTTATGGCAGAATCACCATGAAGAGACTTCTCTAGCATGAAGTCTGTGTTTCCTGAAAGCATTGAATAGTGTTCCTTAATTCCAATTTATGTTTGTCGAACCAAATGGTTAAAGGGTACATGAGTCTTTTCAACTCTTTTTCAATTTGTGCTGTGTATGGTTGATGTTTGGTGACTATCGGAGTTTGTGCACAACCAACCTATTCATACCCAAATAGAGAGAGCGCCTAGTGCTTAGTAACAAATTCTTCAGTTTATGTGGTTTCAGTTGGATATTTGGAAATATCAAGAGTGCTAATATGTCTGATGAAAAGCCTCTAAAAATGGTTTTTGATGGATTATTAATATTTCTGGTGCCATAACGAACTCAAAAAGGGTGGAACGAAGAATTGGTGACGGCAGGGGGGTTTTATCTCGTTTTATGAAAATCATGGGGGCTTAATATCCCTACAAATATATAAGGTTTTAATTGGTATAAACAAAATGACGTTGTATTTATTCCAAACAGATCGCTTCCTACAAAGTTTCGCTCTCATGGTTCAATTCAATTCTTAAAAATGGTGGCTGTGGCGGCTGTTCTTGGCAGTGCTTCATTTCCAGTGGCAGTTGTGGCGGAGGCTTCAATCTCTTCTGTTGTGATTTTATTTTGAAGGTAATTTTTCAATGACTTTGTCACTTCATTTCAGTCTCGCTTGTTGATTGCTTTAGCTACCTTGTCGTTAATTATGGATTTTCTTTTTGATTCATGTTGAATCCTAATACAAATTTTTAGTTGAATTAATTTTCAATGTATAATTTCATGTTTTACTGTAGTATTCTTTGTCTAATTGTTTTTCGTCTCTGTTATTCCTTTAATTATCAAATTGTGGAACAATCAATTTTCGTGTTTTATTTGATCCATAGCTGATCACATTTTAGAACAATAATTATTTTTTGTCTCTGTTACTAGTTAGCTGATAACATTTTTAGAAGAATATTTTTTGTGTTTTGGGATAATATTTTATAGATTAATGTCATGTTATGCTATAATTTTATGATGCACAAGTGCTGAGTAGTGTAGAGTAGTAAGGGAAAATGATGAGAATATTGACTGCAGAGTGTTAAGAATGTTAATTGTTGTTGAATTTGAAGAATTTTTCTTTTGTTGCTAAGTGTAAAGCAGAATGTTGTTGGCTTTATGGTACTGCAGAGTGTTGTTAGTTTGTCTGAGTATAATGTTGCTTGTGGAGCTAATAGTTGACTACAGTTTTCATTTGGTAATGTTCTTAAGTGTGTGTATTACATATAGGATTGCACAAGGAAAGTTGTCTCAACTCAACATCAAGAGTTTGCTATACCTGATTTTCAATTACATTAAAGGCAAAACTCCTGACGAGATTCACAAAACATTCAACATTATGCAACTCTATCCTTTGTCTTTCTTTGGATTCAACATTATATAACTCTGTCTTTTGTTTTTCTTTCTTTGGACATGTGTTAACTTAAACTTGCTAAGTGTTAAACAATGGTTATTTATCTGATGTTTTGTTATCTATTGTATTGTCATTTTGAATCGTGTTATTTATGTTAACAAAGTATTTCTTTTATATAAATAATACATGCTTATGCATCATTTCTTTTGCCCTTAATATTTAAAAGTAAATGATTTTTAATAAATTTAAACCGTAATTGAAATCGTGTTTTTTTAGTTTAGTCTGATTTTATTTGAAATCTAATATGGTTTAGTTTATACTAAAATTTTTCCAAATTGTTTTTTTTTTTTTATAGTTTGGTTTGAAAAAAGTTCTTAAATCACACCAAACAAAACCGTGCACACCTCTACCTCCAACAACAAAGCATTAAGGTTTTACAATCGTAATCTCTAGTTTATTACAATGGCAAGAAAACAAGAAAGCATGCAAAACCCTCAGCCTTTTCTTTTTGTTGACGATGGCAACTTGATGGCTTCTTCAAAGAAACAATCCAAACTTTCCAAACACCACCAAAAGGAAGATAAAGTTAGTATTTGAAGTTAAATTTATAGAATTTGATCTTTTTTTTAATTTTTATTATCTGTGCACTCATAGCTAACTTTTGTGGTTTACTGTAAAGATGATTTCCTCGGGAATTAGTTCCAAGATTTTGAAGGAAGTGCTGATTCAGCAGGAGGAGGTTCTTGAAGAGGCTGAAGAGTCTAATAACAAGGCCTTTGTTTTCTCCAAAGAAGACTGGAGTTAGCATTGAGTTGAAGAAGAAGAAGAGAATATTGATGATCTTGGTGGTTTCTGTGAGACTCAAAGTCAATTGGGCAACCATGAGGTCTGTGATATGTTGTCTGTACTTCTATATCTCAAATTGGGAAATTTTATCCAGTGAAAAAATGAAACCTGTTATAAGAAAAACAAGGCTTGCATTTTGGAATTTGTAACTGTTTGAATTGTAATGTAAGATGTGACTTGTAAAATATTGTAAATATGGTATTTGGTACAAGTACTACTTTTCTATCTTTTTAATTGGAAAATTTTGGGCTAATTTTCTGTAATCCATTTTATCGTTTATTTTTTTTTTTTTTGTGGAGATGAGTGATTACTGGAGACATTCTTATCAGAGGATACTGGCCTGCAACTTACAATTGCTGGCCTCATCATCAAGAAGATCAAAGAAAACGATGCAAACCTGGCTTCAGGTTTTTAATTTCTTTATCATCTGAGGATCATGTTGGCCAATTTTTTAATATAGTTTTTGGCTTCTTTTAAATAATTGTTTGTGTTGGAATTTGTAGAAACTCGCCCCTTGCCTAAGTTGGATGAATCCTTCATAAATTTGTATGAAAGGTAAAGTAACTATTGAAAAATACAGTTTTCCTCTTATTTAAGAAACTGTAGATTGTTACTATTTTGTTACAGATTTAGTTTCAATTTTATTATTAAGTTTATTTTTCCTTATTTCGTTTCTTGTTTTCCGATAGCAAAATTTGTCAAATTAGTTCCTAGTTTCTATTCCATACTCTATTATAATAAGATTAATTTATCATTCAACTTTTATTAGTAACTATCCATACTTTACACATTTGGTTTAAGTTCATTATGTATTAGTCCTTTCTGGAAAAATTGACTGGTTCGTAAGAGACTTTTTTTCTTCTTTGAGTTCCTCTGTCTCCTAAAGTTGTATCTATGAGTTTTTAGAATATGAGAGGGATGTATTAATAATTTTTTTTTAATATAATAACGAAATATGGCATGAACAAATGTGGGAGGATGTCTTGTACCTTACTGAATCTGAAAATTGGTCTCCTAATGCTTTATTTCAAGCCACGCGAATCTTTGCTCGACACTTTTACAAACTTGTTTTGCTTCCTCAGATTAGAGATGATATCCAGAAGAATAAGAAGCTCCATTTTGCTCTATATCAAGCTTTGAAAAAATCACTGTATAAACCTGCTGCATTCAACAAGGGAATATTGTTCCCTTTGTGTAAGGTATACATCTTCAAATATGTCACCTTAAGTCATATTGACAATGGCTCTTTGACCACAAGAATTTATCAATCACATGGTAATTTGATTTTGCAAATCATAACTATGCTCTAAGCTATTTTTTTTTTACCTTCATTTCATATTCAGTCTGAGACATGTTACCTCAGTGAAGCTGTCATCATCTGGAGTGTTACTGAAAATGTTTGCATTCCTATGCCTCTTTCAAGGTGTGTGTTGTACTACTAGGTCTTCTAAACACTTGGGCATTGTCGGAAAAAAAAAAAAGGATTAGATCTAGTGGATGTGTGGTAATTAAAAATGTCAGTGAAAGGTGGTCAAGAGAATTACCGATGCCTGCCAAAAACTCAACTTGATATTAGATACTTATGAATGATGCTAGTTTTAAAATTTTGAAAGTTGGTATAGAAATTTATATTCTTTGTAATTCTAGCAATAAAATTCATGTGAATTGAATCATAAGGCAATTTTTTCTACATGAACACACATTCCACATTTGAGCTTTTGATAGTTTTCAGTATGAATGGGTTCTTCATTTGATGCATTTCATTTTCCCCGGTCATATTCAAAAACTGTATTCCTTGACTTCTCTTACCAAGACCCATTTCTGTGATCAATAAAACAATTGAGGAAGACAGGTTTGATATTCCAGATGTACCTTTGAGGAGTATTGAATATCAACTACCCACTGATGAGGTGAGTGCTTGGTATGTCGTTGGTTATATGTAATTGATAGACTTTAATTTTAATAACTGTATTATTTATTTCTGGGTTTGCTTGGATACCAATTTCATGTGAAAAGTTAGAAGCTTTAGGATTGTTCTATTCGTGGTCACAAAAGCAGTTTTTGTTCTTGAATAGGCAAACTCTTTTGGTGTACATTTCCCGAATACCTTTATGAACGAGGTTGAAGAAAGCCCAAATTTAAATGTGTCTTTATTTTTATTCTTGTGAAGACTTTTTCAAGAATGTAGACTGGGAAGGATGTGGATGTGCCATTATCTTCCCATGGCGGCTACGTGCTTGCCATCTGTTTTTTAAATTCTGTGTAAACACCCTTGTGTTCTTAAGCTAGTTATATTTTCACTTGCTGGTGCTGTTCTCCACAACCGAAATTCTTGAAGAGAACTGTAGATATCTTTGTTTGAGGCACTGCAGTGTTGTTCTTAATTTTATGAAGGATTTTCAAAAGAGCTAAGAAACTTATCATATTCATCTGAGTGTTGTTGCGACTTGAAGAGTTTAGATGTAGACAGGATCAGTGACAGACCCAAGGGGGGTTTAAGAAGGTCACCTGACCCTTATGGATTTTAAATATTTATAGTTATCCCTCTTGCGTATGAAAAATGAGAATTTTAATACAATTTTAAATTTGAAAAATTATTAATTTAATATATTAAAAATATCAAAATTATCCTTAAAATTTCTGGATAGGTGTCTTATTCTCCGACAAGGAATGTTGTCGATTCATATGCCATTATTATGTTGTGAAGTATACATGTAGACTTAGAATATCTATCGTATTTGTGTGAGACATATTTTGTAGTTTACAGTCTTTCACTACACTAAAAAGAACATGGCATGTTAGTTTTTATTGATGTGCTTTCATAAAGGTTGTTATAAGCAGACATTCACAAGATTCTTCATGTATATACACATATGATGTTATCACAGTTATGTTATTCATGTGGTTAGAGTACCTAATATTTGTTTTAACTTAGTCCGATTTATGTAGAGAAAATGTGTTTTTAAAAAAATATTCTCACCATAGCTTTTATATGTATTGCATATAAATCGGAGTTTAAGATTAAGAGATGTATCTTAGATGATCGAGAAAAGTAGCATGTATTGTCATCAAATTTATGGACTGAAGGTATTTATACGATAATTAATTATAAGTTCATCGAAGTTCAGAGTTTACTCGTAATGATGAAGTTCATGTGGAATATGTTGATGTCACTTGTTAATATGCAACCAATTTTTTTTCACAATATCATTAGGAAAGAATTTGGATTCGACAAGTTTAATCCAAATTATTTTTTTACTTAAATATATATATGTAATAAAAAAATATTAAAATATTTTTTAACTTAAATAATTTTGTATATATTTATTATAAAATATTTTTAATATTATTTATTATATATATTTTTATTTTAAAAAATTAATAAATAAGAATAAAATAAGCAAAAATTCAGATTATCTTGATTTAAGTAATAAAAAATAGATTATTTAATTAAATAAAATCTAAAATATATTATTTATGATAATCAAATCATATATGATATCTTGTATTAAAAATTTGAGTTTTTATATTATATAATAATAATAATAATAAAAATAATAAATTTTAAAAATCACATCATTATGTTAAAAATATTACAATCAATTTTTAAAATTTTAAATTTTTTTACATATAGCACTGCCTCGTTATTATTTAGGAAAAATGGATAAAATAATATATATTTAAAAAAGAAGACATTATTTTTCTGATTAATAACCCTTATAAGTTATAACTAATATAATTATCATTTTTATTTTTTTCAATCTTTTTTCAAATTATTTACATATATATATACATACATACATACATACATACATACAATTAATTTCAATTCTCAAATCCCAATTCAATCCCAGCTAAATTCAACGATTAATTTCGTCAACTACGTGTTAATTTCTTCATTTTTATCTTCAATTTCACGCTCCTCTCTACCTTTTTTCTTCGGTTTCATCGAATTTCGTCTTTATCGTCGTCGTATTCATATTGAATCCAATTCTTTCTCTTCCTTTTCAAGGTAAATTTGTTTAAACCCACTTCGTTTTTTGGATTTTTTTGCCGTAATTTTGGGATTTTCATTGAATTTGGTTTCGTTTCATTTTTTCTTGGCAGAATAAGAGGTAGGAGAGGAAGAAAAGGAAAAAAATTATCGAATTTTGATTGGGCTCTCAAGCGTTGGAACCGGAGTTCTTTTTCTAGATAATCAGGTGATTCATTGATTAATTCTAAAGGTTTGTTTGATTATCGCTCTGGGTCTTATCGGAATTTTTTACTGAAATTGTTAAAAAAAAAAAAATTGTTAATTTTGTAGATTAAATTGAGCTAGTGCCGATGAAGTATCTCAAAAATTTTGAGATTTCTATGTTTGGGCTTTGTTAATTTTCTATTTCTAAGTCAGTTTTGTGTTCAATTTTTTTTTTTTTAAACCGTGTATGATAACAGTCAGATTGGAGAAGTTTATTCTGTGTACAAGTTTTTATAGTTGGCTACGAAGTTTCTTTTAATTTTCTTTTATGTTGGTTCTGTTGGAAAACAGCCTCATTTAATATTTTAACGAATTTCAGCTATGCAGAGTCAAATTGTGTGTAATGGGTGTAGGAGTGTTCTTCTTTATCCCAGAGGAGCAACGAATGTTTGTTGTGCGTTATGCAATACGATTACATCTGTCCCTCTTCCTGGTATTCTTCCATCCTTTGGCAAATTTGGATGTTATCTGCATGCTTGAATACTTGAAATGTTTGTTTGAACGTTTGTGTTGTGGACTTTCTGCCTTTCCAGTATTTATTTTTGCATATGGTTGTGGACAATTGTTTCTTGAAGTTTTCTCTTTTTCAGAAACTTGGGTTATCTTGGAAGGCCGCCTACTATGAAACTTATCGTAGTAGACTAGTTGGTTGAGGGAGTTTGGGGTATGTTTTAGCAAATACTGGAAGTACAAATTTTCAGATGTTGGCATTATAGAGTATTTATTGCATACTCTATATTTTTTTAGGATTAAAGTATATTTCATTACTAACTTAAACTATACTTGTTTTTAGCTAAAATATATTGTTGTGCCCATGATATTCCATAATGTTTTCATTCTTTCTGTTGAGGTAGAAAGAGCAGGTAAATCTTGGTAGAAAATGTCACTTCTGTTGAAAATTATGCATGTGATCAACTTCCCTAGGGATTGACTTTATAGCTTTGTTAATTTCCTATGATGTGTATATTGCATTAATGTGCCTGATTTCAATGGCAGAATTATGAGTTTCAGTGAGTGGGGAAACTGTAAATTATGATTAACGAATTATAGAAATAAATCCCTAAATAATCATACTGATCCAACACTTACAAAATGTTAACAGTATGTTCTGTAATTCTGTAATATGCCTATACTTACAAAATTGCATCACGATTGCATATTAGACAGCCCCTATATTAACTTTATGTACTTTTCTTTTTCTTCTGTGTCTTTGTCTCCAGTCATTCTTGCACTATTTTTATATTTATTCTGTTCCTTGCATCAGAAAAGTTAATTGATAACTAAATAACCAAGTAACATTCTCAGGTATTCTTTACTTGTCAAAAAAAATTAGAAATTTGACTTTAGACCAAAATTAAAGGCATGGAGCTTAGTGTAAAAGGCAGGACAAAGTACCAATATTCAAGAAGGATAGTGTGGTGAAAGTTCCCATGGATGTTTATTATTTTCCGATTAAAATTGAGTTAATTTGTGGATAAAATGTTGCAGGAAATGGTAAAATCTACTTTTTTGGAGTTTATCATCTAAGTTGTATAACGTGCTGCAGGTATGGAAATGTCCCAACTTATATGTGGAGGTTGCAGGACATTGCTAATGTATACTCGGGGGGCAACAAGTGTGAGATGCTCCTGCTGCCACACCGTGAATCTTGCACCATGTAAATTATAGGCCTAAGATATGAAGTTTATGATTAGTACTTTTGGAATATATATTTTTATTGATGCATGCTCCACAACCCTTTGACATTCTATTTCCAAATCAAGCCAAATTATGCATATTTCTGGTTATTTTTTGTGTATTCTGAGGTGTGCACTCTCATATGTGTGCAGATAAGACATATGTGGCTCTGTTTCTTAGTATGTACTAGGTGCAATCAACTTTTATCACCTGCCATAATAATATTCTCTGGTGGAGTTTATTAACACTTTTAAGGAATTTTGAACTGGAGAATTTTTTTTTGAAGGAAACAAATGCTGCCACCTTTGAAGGACATCAACTATGATCTTATTTGAATATTGTCTTAAAATTGACATGAAAGCTGTTTGCTGCTGTAGATCTAGTGTTGAGTTTAAGTGTAATTTGCGTGGAAGTCTAGTCTTGCATCTGTTGTATGATTCTTCATTAATAACAAAATTTTGGTTATTGGTTTCTCTAAATTATGGTTAACAAATGTGTTCTGGGTACTGTTTCAAGTCATGTATGAATTGGATGCAGTCAATATGTATACTTGCTGTGACAATTCATCTCATTTCTCGACATCCTTTAATTGCACTGCTGTATATTTCTAATTGTTTTCTTTGTGGCTTCATTTCTCTAACTGTTAAATTACTGACTTGTTTGTCATGGATTTTTTCTTGTGTGTAAATAGCTCCTAACCAGGTTGCTCATGTCAACTGTGGCAACTGCCGGACAACCCTAATGTACCCTTATGGAGCTCCATCAGTTAAATGTGCAGTCTGTCACTATGTTACTAATGTCGGTGTAAGTATATGAAATGTCTTGAAACTTGTTATGCACAGCATTATTTAGAATTTGAGTATTCTTTTTTTTTTAGTGTTTTATGAAGTTCTGATAGTCACGTTAATTAGTGGATTGTTAGTGGAGATTCATTCTTTCGAAAATGATTGCATAGTATTGAAGTTATTATAGACATTATCATTAGTTGGAACAGAATAGAGGTTTTCTAAAGATCTGTAACCATACTATTCGTGCCATGAAAGAAGTCAACTTTCTGTTTTGGTTTCAGCAATTTTGGCTTCTAAATCTGTGAACCCTTGGCTTAGGACCACAGAGGGCCAGGAGTATAAAGTTTGTCACATATTGTCTACCACTAAGTTCTTGTTTAGTTGTTTTGTTAGGATAAAAAATTTTTGTTTGTTTTTTCAGTCAGGGGCTGAACTGTAGTTTCTTCAATTCCTCTGTAGCAGGGGTACTTCCAAAGTTGACTATAGATTTCCTGGCTGTTCCCAGCAATTTAAGGTGTATTATTAGTCTAAGATTGAATATTATGTCTTATTAGGTACTTTGAAATACTCTTGGAACTTGTAAGATGAAGAAAAATAAGTGTTGAGTTCAAATAAATAACCATATAATCTTTTGTTTTTCTAATATTTTGATGAATGGAAAGTCATTTAGTTTTAGAGCATGGTCGCTGATTGTGTTTCTATTTAATATGACAATCTGGTCCTTCAATTTTGGCCAGCCTTCTGCTTTCAAATCAAATCCAAGTACTTTTTTAACCCCTCATATATGTGTGTGTGTGTGCGCGCATTGCTTTGCAATTGATTCTTAACTTCAAATTGTAGGAAGCTCTTCATTTTAAAAATCCAGTTATCCTTGTGTTATAATCTCAATTTATTTCAGAATTTAGATACAATCTTACTCTAGCATGATCATTCTCAGACATCTTTGTATTGCTTCATGATTCATTACAAGTTGTTAGATTTTGTTTTAATGAAACTATTAGTTAATGTTAATCAGTTTCGTTCTTTGGTCCAGCCAAAAATAATTGTAGCACTTCATTTAAGCTGGAGCTGTTCTCTTTGCATTACCTTGCTTGTGTATGCAGTTTCAGTTTGTAATTAGTGTAGGTTGTTTCCATCAACCAAAGAACTACTAGAAAATTTGCTTCCATAACCTTTTCAACCCTTTGTAAGTTTTGATCTCTCCTAAATTTTGCAGTTGCCAAATGTAAGGGTTCCACTTCCAGCAAACAGATCTAATGCAACAGCTGCTTCTGGTACATCACCTTCTTCTTCAACGGTAAGTCACTGAATTTGATAATTTTCCAGGATCAGAAAATTGTGTCATATTGATTTGTTTGAGGCTAACTGAATCCTTCACTCTCCTTTTGTTTCAACTCCCCCAGTCTCAGACACAAACTGTTGTTGTCGAAAACCCTATGACTGTTGACGAAAGCGGGAAATTGGTTAGTAGTTCTCAATTTAGTATCTGTAAAATTGTCTTACCATTTCTTTTTTCTTAGATTTTACCTTCTTTCTTGGGCAAAAAACATTGCTGATGTATGTTTCTATCAAACATTCCAGGTGAGCAACGTTGTTGTCGGTGTCACAACAGATAAGAAATAAATCATCAAATGGGCTTCTGTGATGTTGCGGGTATAATTGGTATAAGCAGTCCCAGTCCTAATCCTTATTAGACATTGCTTGAAAGATGGACTTGATTAGTGCTTGTGTATATTGTGGTGAAGCTATCAATTGATATTCATTCAGTTTAAAAAAAAAAAAAAACATTTTCTAAAATGAGATGCTGAAGAAATTTTAAATGTGTGATGTACATTTTCAGGGCACAAGTAGTGGAAAAGGGGACAAATTGTTTAAGTCATTTGTGTGATTATTAATATTGAACTTATGTTTGTGTCAAGATGCATAAATATTGAAGTTGAATGTGCTGTTAATGCTTGTAGCTTTCCAGTGAACAGAATAATGGATCTACTTATATATAAATTATACATATTTACTTATTTTTCTATGTAAAATTTTATAATTTTTGTGTTTATATTAGAGATTTGTAAGTCAAGTTTAAGAAAATCATGGAAAATGAGGTCAGTTTTTGTGTTCCTTATATTGCCATATCTAAAATTTGGGATTTTGTTGGATTGTTTCTCACAGAAGAGCAAGTCAGTAGTAGGGGCTTTGAGGGGTTGGCTATTACTGGTTGATTAGTACAGTATGTGCAAACAAATTGTACAAATTAAGATGACAACAACTATTTGGATGATTAGGAAGTGAGGAAAAAAGTAAATAATATTTATGATATCAAACCATTGTTATTGGTAAGGGCGATATGAATTGAGTGAAAAATAGGACAGTTCGAGTTTAGTTTGAGTTTATCTAGTCAAAGTAAAAGGTAGCTCGAGTTTGGTTATGTTTTGAAGTTCAAAGTTCAATTTGAATATGTGGTTCATTTTAATTTGCTATTCAATGGTTTTGGATTTATGGTTTTAGTTTGTGGCTAATGACAAAACAATATTATTTTGAGAATTGTTTAACATCACTTGAATTGAACCATCATTCAAGCTTGAACTAAATCGAGTGATTTGTTCAACTTGTGGGTTAGATCAAGCTAAACTCCCTCCAATTCGAGTTTAAGTTGGTTTTAGAAAGGAATTGACTTTCTTGTCTCAAGTTTGATTTGAGTTCGACATAAACGAATTTGAGTCAAACTAGTTTTTTATATCGAACCAACTTTTTATGTCAAGCCAATTTAATTTAGATCTAACTTTATTTATGAAAATAAGTTTAATTTTTAACGTAATTTTGACTCTTTTTATTTGAACTCAATTCCAAGCTCTAATAGTTTGAATTGAATTCAACTCTTATCATCGCATTATATTTTTAGCTGATAAATTGTGAGTTTTCAAAAACTATAAATTAGGATTTCATATTGAGTAAAAATTTTGAGTTATTGAGTGGACTCTTTATTTGTTTATTTATTTTCTAAATTGTCAGCACCCAATTATGGTTTTCATGTATAATCAAAATTATTCTAGTAAATAATTGGATAATAAATTGAAATTAAAGATAAAAAGGAGATAATTTTCATATGATTAACCTCCAAGTCATAAAGGTGACAAGAAAAAAGCTTTAATTTGCTATTCAAACCACATAAACAATACATTGACCAAAAAATATATAGCCAAAGTTCCATCCGAACTTTTATGATGTAATAATTTTTCACTTTTTAAGTTTAAAAATTTATTTTTCATCTATTATTTACATTTGTTAATAATCATCGTTAAATTAGAAAAGTAAAAAAGTTGTTTTATCTAAAAATTTATAAAATATAAATATAATTTACCATCTATTGAATATATTGAAAAAAGTTCTATCATTTTATTTGAATAAAAATAACTAATTTTGAAAGATTAAAAAGGTTATTTTATCTAAATTTTTATAAAATTCTAACGTATTTTAACACCAATTAAATATATAAAAGTTATAATTATAATTTTATTCATTTCAAAAAAATGTCTAAAATGTTTTTTACATTTTTTTTTTATTGTGTTTTCTTTTCTCCCTTCTTTTTCTTCTTTCTTCCTTCTTTGTTCATTGTCTTTTTCCAACCCATCTTCATTCTAAGTACCATCATTTAATTGTTTTTTTATTGCTCTACCTCAGCAGTTGAAAATTGCCTAGCTTTGTTAGATTTCCCCTTATGCAATCCACTGAAATTCCATGAATCCTTTGGTGGATTAAGTTTGACAACAATACAAAATCGAGTTTCCTGTCTAGTGAATTTGATATATAGTTGTAGATAAATACGTACCAAAATATTCAAAGAAAAGCAAACATAAGAGTATATAACCAACCAACCAACCCACCTTTCTTTGCGTTGACGAATTGCGGTTTGTGCAAGTGGCATCAATAGATTTAGTTAGTTGTCGACCCCAATTTCCATTTTTTCTTTTGTTGTGTTTTAGTTTGATTCCATATAACTTATTGTTTGTATTATGGAAGATTTTGAAGCAAATGGAAATTGTGATAAGGTAGAGAGGTGGTCCTTTAATGGTGTGAAGAGGTTTGTGACGGTGGTGGTGGTTTTTCGAGGTGACTTGTGAGAATGCAACGTGGTAGTGTTGTCAAACACTATTTAAATAAATATAGTTGACAACAAAAACGACGACAATGAAATGATAATGTGATTATGATAGTGGTGGAGACGAGAGAAATGAGTGAAAAAGATGATGATAGTGACAAAGACAAAACAAAAGATAAGAAAAATAAGAAAAAAAGAAATAATAATTATAAAATGATTTAATTATAATCAATATTTAAAATTAGGTTGAAGTATTTTAGTAATTTTAATTGAAGAAATAAATATATATAGATAATTGATATTTTTATTAAGTAAAACAGTTTTATAATTTCATTTCAAAAAATCAGTAATTTAAAATGGAATCAAGTGATTTACACTAACAAATTTTATAAATAGGTGGAAAAAAGACTTTGCAAACTTAAAGGGTGACAAATTTATTTCATCAAAGTTTGGGTGGGACGATGTTATTTGCCAAATAAATTAAACTTTTCACAAATAGGTATAATTAAAAATTTTCCTACCCACCAAACACTTTGATAGGAAAACTATGTTGTTGGTTAGACCACCCATTGAAATCTACCTGTGTCTTTATTTGCCTTATGAAACTCTACAATTGATTTTGGTCATCTGTTTTGTCTTTCTTTATCTCTATATATTAACCCTTTTCGCCATTGTTGTAGGCAACACAAAGCTTCAACTTTCTTGCTTCATCTCTCTGATTTTCCTTCTCAAGTATGGCCTCACAAAATACCAACAAACCTGAGTCAAGAGCCCCAGTAGTGGTGCAATCAGCCAAGCCCAAAAATTGGGCCCTTTTGCTACTGAGAGTTTTGGCGTTTTGTGCCACTGCCACTGCCACAATTGTCATGGCTCTCAACAAAGAAACCAACACCTTTGTGGTTGCCACCATGGGCACCACTTCCATTAAAGCCACTCTCACTGCCAAGTTTCAGCACACTCCTGCTTTTGTGTAAGTTTCCTTTCATGCTTAAATAGGGTTGTAAACGAATTGAGTCACTTACAAGTTATTCCCAGTTCAACTTGTTTATTATTGAGTCAAACTCAAGCTCACTCTTTTTCAGTTCGATAAATTCACCATTTTACAGTGTAATTTGATATGATTTTAAAAAAAGTTTTAAATCTTTCATTTATACCCCCAAAATCTACATGTACCCTCCCAAAACTTACATTTATCTATAAAAAACTTTTATATCTTGGTATAAAAAATTTCATATTACCCCCTCAACATTTAAAATTCATATATGCAACCCAGCTATGTACTTTGAATGAGTGAGATAATTGTTAAATATATAAACAAAAAAGTTTAATTATAATTTTTCGAGTTGAGTTCAAGTTTTGTGTAAAACTAATGGGCCGAGCTCAAACTCAACAATACTCGGTTCAACGTGATTGTAACCCTAGTCCATGGGACGAAATTGTCAAATGGCTAATTTTAGTGATTGATAATGCAGGTTCTTTGTGATAGGTACTGCATTGGTGAGCCTTCATAACTTGCTTATGATATTAGTGAGCATCCTTGGAGGGAAGCTTCACCTTCGCCATGGCATGGTTGCCATTTTGGACATGGTACATCAATTTTCCTTATCCAAGATAACATTATTATTAATACTTACCCCTGGATCTATTTATAATCACCAAGAATGGTAATTGAATAACACCGTTTACTTTCATTTTTATCCTCTATTGTTGAACTAATAATGTTATTTCACATATTTCTTATCTTAGTTTTTTTTATAGTTGTTTAAAAAAAATAGTAACGGACCCAAAAATATAACTTAAGAGAGATAAGGTTAAATAAAAATAAAATCTATGTCAGTGAATAAAAAATAATAAAATCTAAGGAGTTAAATGTACAATTTTAGGGTCAATATTTCATTATTTTACATTTAACTTCTTAACCCTATAGGTCCACCTAGGGTTAGATTAGAGTCGAACCAAAGTTGAATAGGGTGAAACTCAATTTTAACTCGTTTTTAGGAGAACTTAGCTCGAGCTTGTCAAACCTAGAGAATGATTCGTTCGTATTCGACTCACTTCATGGATCAGGAGCTCGCGTTCGGCTAGGATAAAATTTGAGTTTGTGTAAAAGAGCTGAAGTTGACTTGAGTTTGCTAAACTCGTTTGCTTGAGTTTTGGTTCCCTTGTGGTTTGCAAGTGTCATTCAAAAAAATTTTTTAATATATTTTAGCTCAAGGTTTAGGCTCCTGATCGATTTTCAAATATTTTTTAGCTTAGATTTGAGCTCCAATTCGTATATATTAGGCTTTTGTTTGGGCTCGTGATTAGTTTTTAAATATATTTTAGCTCGAGTTTGAGCTCAAGTTTGTAAATGTCAAGCTCGAGTTCAGGTTTGTTTAAGCGAAACTCATATCAAACCAAACAAACTTGCTTTGAATCTAACCCTAGGAATACCCTTATAAAAAACACTTTCATAAGAAGGGTTTATATTCAGTTTTCAAATCACTCGTAAAATTCGTTTGCAATATTCTTTAAATTGAATAATTTATAATGAAAAGTTTGTTATTGTAAGGAAATTCCCTGATATACGATCACAATTTTAACTTTGTTGTGTACATTATGAAAACAGCTGAATGCGACTTTGATATCAGCCGCGGTGAACGCGGCGGTTTTCATGGCGCAGCTAGGGAAGTATGGCAACTCTCATGCAAGGTGGAGCAAAATTTGTGACAAATTTGAAACTTTCTGCAGCCATGGAGCTATAGCCATTCTTGCTTCATATATTGGGCTTGGCCTCATGTTGCTCATTTCTGTCATGTCCATTCTCCAGCTTATTAGGCCCAAATCAAACTATCAAGTTTCTAATCCATAATTTATTGTTGTTGGCTCAATTTCTCATTGATGTCTTCAATAAAATGTTGTGTGTGTATTTTATTTTGACCAATACTGTGTGTATATTTTTTTTAAATATATAATCTAATACGTGAATAATGTGTTATTATATAATTAATATTATTTTATTTTTAAATCAAAATCACCTAATTATATAATCATGGACAAACCTATTAGAGTGCGAGGGTAACCCAGATAGAGATGACAATTTCAATCTAAATTTAGAAATCTCAACCCTACTAGAGAGAGGATTCTCTGATAGAAATAAAAAAAAATTCTACAATCAAGGACAGACTAGAGATGAGGATTGATATCCCTTATGGAGACGAAGATTGAAATCTCCTTCCCATGCCTCTCCATTGCCATCCCTAGACGCAAACCGACCCTCAATTAAAAAATTTTGAAAATGGGTAGTGAAGGCCTATTACTCATCACCTCTGAATTTCTAATCTTGTTTGTTAAGGTCTATTTTCAAAGTGGAAAGTGTCAAACTCTTGTTACTTCATTGTATTATTTCACAAACATTATTTTCATCATAAAATTTATGCAGCAAATTTACACAATAGTAAGTGATTTATGTTTCTTTTTTTTTTAATCTTTAGTCATTTTTTTCTTATTTTGTATTAAATGCTATAAATATACGTATATCTTAATTATCTAATTTATGTACGTTGTTTACAATTGTGTTTCGTCGATGATTATTTTCTTTGTCCCCCATCAAACTACCTTAGTTATATTCAAAGCGAGAATTAAAATTTTAGATATATATTTTATGTAGAAAACACATATGAGATTTTGATAAAATTTTTAAGTATATTCAAAACAAGAATTAATATTTTAAATATATCAAATTACTCAAGTTTTCATACAATTCTTCACAATGAAACATCATTTAGAGCTTTCATAATTTATCGAATTGTGTTAAACTGAAGATGTATATCATTTTAACTTGCTTTGTCTTTAAATAATCGATATTTTAATATATAGATCTTTAGGTATAATATTCTAATTGAGTTTTTAATTAGTACACAAAATACGTATGGATCTTTAATCCGAACAATTGAGTTTTCACTAATTTTGGATATTGCATTATTTCCTTTGCTCGAGATTAGGTATTTTTTAAAAATTTTTCACTAATTGATTGATAAACAATGACCAACACACGAAGACCCTCTCTTGACAAAAATCATGGGTCGACCATTGCACATGATGATACATTATTTATGTATCTATTTTTGTATTTTAAAATATGTATATATAGTTTTATTATTTTATTTTTAATTTTGTGTGATCCAGGGTTATGGGTGTATTTAGCCTAAAGTTAATTCAAAAGGGCTTTCTATAAAAGTGCTTTTGAGTTTATTTCATATAACTCAATTGTTAAGTTATACTTTTATGTATATGAATAGGTTTCGTAAGGCTTGTGTGGCTTGAGTACTACTTAAGTCAAGTTCGAGTAGGTTGTTACTTGATTTAGTGGGATTAGGCTGAGCATTTTCTTGAACAATTTAATCTTTAAAAAGTCAAGTCAACAATCTTTGATGGTTCTTGAATGAGTAATTTTTATCTAGAATTTGACTCAAACCTTGCATCTACCTTATCAAGTTGAGTTGGAGCCCAACAATACTTAGCTCGACTTAATCACCACTCTAATTGGTATAATTTTAATTATTATATAAACCTTATAAAATTATGAAAACACTTTCCTTTTCATTTATGACTTTTAGCCTAAAATTAATGTTTGTTTTCATTTAGAGTTAACCTACTACTTGGACTAGAGTGAATATAAAATACATTTATTATTATTCATGTATATTCTTAGAGGTGGCTCTGAGTCAAACCAATTTTAACTAAGGGTTGATCGATTTTAACATAACAGGGTAAAATGTAATATTATTAGGTGAATTTGTGTTTGGGATAATTTTTATGAGGCAATATAAAAGATTAAACGATAATTTATTAGGCATTGATTAATGATTAAGGGGGTTAAATGATATTTTATGGGATATTGATTGGAATACCCTTTTTTTTTTTCCTTGTATATATATAACCTAAAACATAAAATATCTAAAATATCCTTAGATTTTATGCTCATCCAATCAAGACTCACCCAGTCAAGTATAAATTCACTTATTTAACATATAAAACTCACCTACTCACTCAGTCAAGACCAAAATATGAGGTGAAATGAGATAAAAATATGAAAAAAAAGGTTGACCGGATAATTGACCGAATGGTTAGTCGGTCGGCTGGCCAAACACCTAATTAACCAATTTATTTTTAAAAAATTAGTTGGCCAACTAAATTTTTTTAAAAAATTGATTGATTGGGTGATTGGCTAGTTGACCAACCCATCAAGCCAACCTATCCTATCAATCCCAAATTCTAAAATCTTCTTCTTATAAAGACAAAATCAATTTAATATATATATATATATATTTGTATAATAAGAAAAAAAAAGTAGTTATATATACATAAAAGGTAAATAAAATAATTATTTTAATCAATATCTCATATTTTATTATAGATGTAGTCAATGGTTTTTGGTATTTTGCTAGACACTAATGTCTAGAGGTAATTGATAAATTCTTTATTAAGTGAGATGGGGTTCTTCGAAATTTTACTAATCGTCGGCCCTTATAGGGTTACTTGATATTTTTACAAAGTGTATTCAAATCATGCTAAGCATGGATTCTCTGGGTGAAAATGTGATTTTTTAAAATTTAAGTAAATTGTTTGAATATTTTTTCATTTAAATAATGAAAATTCCCAACTTTTTTTTTTCAAAAGTCAATAGGAGAGGAAAAAATAAATAAAAAATAGAAAAAAAATTAACGTTGGTGTAGTAATTAAAAGAGCTCACTATTAAATTAAAAAATAACTTATTAAATATTATTAATATATTTTAGAATTTGAATTTGAATTAGCAATAATTTTCTATGAATTTACAATTTGATTTTGATCATATTTCTATTTTAGAACAGTATTATGATTTTTACAATCTTCAAATTCAATAAATAATAATTATGATATATAAAAATAAATTCGTAATTATATTTACCTCGTTAAGGAAAACAAAAAAAAAATGTAAAATATTAGTTATCCTCTTATAATAAAAATATAAAAAAGCCCTATTTAATAAAAACTAAA
Organism: Mangifera indica; assembly: GCF_011075055.1. Taxonomy (NCBI): domain Eukaryota; kingdom Viridiplantae; phylum Streptophyta; class Magnoliopsida; order Sapindales; family Anacardiaceae; genus Mangifera; species Mangifera indica. Next base: position 152,572 of record NW_025401124.1, read on the forward strand.
ATAAAATTACATTTAATCTAAAATACGAGTATTCGCAAATAAGCTTACTTGGTTTTACTAATTTTATCATATTTTCTTTTTAAATTGTGTCGATCATCCAAAAATTAAAAAAATAAATAAATATTCATCTTTATACCTGAATTTAGCGATTTTTTTCTTTTTGATTTCGATTCTTTGAGTGAGGTTTTGATAGTGATATTATTGGAAGTGGGAGATTTGATTTGACCTAATTCGAATTTATTTAGTTCAAATTTAAACTAAATTTAAGTTAAAAGATTTGATTTATTTTAAAAGTAAGTTAAATTTAAATTAGAAAAAGCTCGATTCAGTTTGAATCCTAAATCAAGTAGATGACTCGATTTAGTTCAAATTTGACTCATGACTTGATTTAAATTATGTTAAGTAATTGTTTAACAATGTTATTTTGTCAATGAGCTATAAATTCAAACTATAAATTTGAGTCGTATATTCGAATTATAGATTTAAACTATAAATTTGAACTAAACTCGAACCACCTTTAATGTTGATTCAATAAACTCAAATCAAATTATTTTTTATTTGAACCAAACTTAAGTTAGGGGTTATTCAGGCTTGACTCGATTCGTATCCACATCTAACTATAAACAAAAAAAAAATCCACAGGAAAAGCAGCAAATGAGTTTAGGTTCAACCAATCATATGGTGATTGGAGCATAAAGCAATACTGTTAATAAAATAATATATAATTGTTGCTCTACTCTACTCCTCCTATCTATCTCACATACCACTTTTCATTTATTTACAAATTATTAAACTACTTAAAAATAATAATATTTCATGCACTAACCGTAAGCTCAGATACGTATATATATTAATATATTATTATATAATTAAATAATTTTAAATTAAAAATAAAATAATATTTAATTATATGATAACATATCAATGTTTATACACATAATATAACTATAAATTAGTCATGGTTTAAATTTTATTAATATAAATTTATAACTAAAACTAAGGATAATTGATTGGTTGGGTAGGGGTCGAATACTCTTATCCCCATTCCTATCTCATCCTCAATATGGGGCTAACGGAAATCTCTGTGGGAAACTTTCTTTGCCCTTCTCCTCTTCGTCTCTCTAGGAAAAAATTCTCCTCTCTTTTTCCTTTTAATCTCCACTAAAAAAAAAAAAATTATTAAATGTCAAATTATATTTATAATACTTCAAAACTCTTAGGAGTAATTAATATTTAAGAGCCTCTATTTTTATTGAAAAATCTCTTTCTTGAATAAAAAAGGACAAACCAGAGACTCGATTAAGAGGACTGAATTGTCATCTCTATCTAAAACGTTATTATACATTTTGTAGAGGCACTCATTATAAAGAGTAAATTAGTTTCCCACTGAAGTATGGGAAAACCATAGTTCTCATCTCTTGTATTTTTAAAGTTCAAATTCCTATCAAAACCTAATACATATGATTCAGATTAAACTGCATTCGAAAAGATGCAATTCAAATGAATTTGACCAAATCGTGGGTAATCAGTTTTAAAGGTAATATAATAATTAAAAATTAAATAATTTAAGATAATATAATAAAATCCTAAATTCTTATTATTAAACTTTCAACAATTTAAACACCTACTCATAAGTGAAATTTTGTTAAAAACCTTAGTTAAGATTATGGATAAAACCGTTATTTATTAAAAAATTAAAAATTTATCATATTTTCCTCTTAGATTTAAAAATTTTACAATTTCCTTCAACTCAAAGTTTGAAATTTGACAAATACCCTCTAAGATTTGTTTCTTTTTTCTCCAGCACTGATTCACCGTTTTCGGTCATTGGTCGTCCTCCCCCCTACCTTATCTCTCCCTTTAGACACTCTCCCTTCCTTCTCTAATCGAAGGTATTTGTCAATTTTAAACTTTGGATTAGAAAAAAATTGTAAGTTTTTTAAACTTATGGGGTATTTGTCAGTTTTTAAGCCTTGGATTGGGGGGAAATGTAAGTTTTTTAAACCTAGGGGGTATTTGTCAGTTTTTAAACCTTGGATTGGGGGGAAATATAAGTTTTTTAAACTTAAAGAAGAAAATATGATAAAACTTTAAGTTTTTTAATAAATAATTGTTTTACTTTTAGCCCTAACTGATATTTTTAATAGAAACTTGTTTATGGATGGATATTTAAGTTTTTAAAAATTAGAGGATAAGAGTTTGAGATTTCATTATACCTTAGGTAGAAATAAGTCTTTTGGCTTATAATAATTTTTCTGTCTAGCATTGTATCATGACTCTTTTCATTATCAAAGCTAAGTTATAGGTGAAAATACATAGTATTGGAATTTAAAAGGTAGACACGTAATTCTGCCAAACCTTAAGGTAAAGTAATATTATTAAGATCTTTAAGATTTTCATGAATAAAATCACCTCTCAAATATCTAAAACAAGATATTATTCTCAACCAACCACGTTTTACTCGTGCTATTTAAGATAAGTTAAAGTAAATACCTCATTTACCCTCATTTAAGTAAAAAAAATTTATTTTTTATTTTTAACAAAAATATCCCATTTTTAAAGTTTCACACAAAAAACCCAAATTTTTTTTAAAAAAATACCAAAACTATCATTTACCACTAAGGATGGCAATGGAGAAAGGATTTCAATCCCCCTCTTCGTCCCCATAGGGGATATTAATCCTTGTCTCCAATTTGTCCATATTACAGGGATAAAAATGATTTTTCATTTGCTCTTCGCAAGGAAAATCTTCTCCTCATCCTCACAGGGAAAATACCTCTTCCTATACCTGCAAGAAAAAATGTTTTCCTTATACCCTTTAAACATAATATAAATATATTAAATAACAAAATTAAGTAAAATTAAAACTAACCTACTATTTCAAATGTCATAAATATAATATACTAACCACTTTAATATGCACAACAAAAACCTTAATAAATTTAAAAAGCATAAACAATTTAAAATTATAAAAATATATTAGTATTTGAAGTAAATATATTAATATAAAGGGACAAAGATGGAAGCGGGGCGAGGCGGGGAGGAGACACATGTATCCTCATCGGCTTTTCAGTTTCTATCGGAAAATTCCCTTTCCGTTAGGGTCAGAGAGAGTCAAAATCTCTAAAATCAGGCCAAAATTGTCATCTTTATTCACCACTTCTATATAAATCCTTATTCTCATACATTTTTTATATCATTCAAATTCTCATTTTCACTTTTAGTTTTACTCAATATTTGATGTTCTCACATATTTTAAACTCCAAAACATGGTCAAAAAAAATATTTTTAAATGAAAATTAGGTTAATCTTAAATCGAATCTAAAATAATTAATTTAAAACTAATATAAGATAATTTGATTAAAAATATTTTATTTTAAATTAAATCTAAATGAATAAGAATTTAAATGTTTAAATTGATTCAAATTCAGTTTATTTTATAAAAATGAATTCAATCTATAATTTGAACCTAATTTGTATTATCTGAATTTAAATTTAAACTTAAACCGATCACATCGAGTTCAACCTTAAGTACAACTAATAAATTGTTATTTCAAATTGTTGGTGAGAAAATTAAATATTAAAAGATGAATTACAATAAACGCAACACTCAAAAAACTACTAAGTGAGACCAATTGCATTAATAATAGGGGTGGGGGTGGTTTCGGTTGTTGAGGTAAACAGTAATTTATCCTTATTATTTATTAATAATAATGGTATTGTAGTCAATATGGATAATAATTTTTATTATTAATTATAATTATATTTTTATTTATTAAATTTTAAAGAAAAATAATTAATAACATAAAAAAAATTTATACTTAAAATTATTTTATTATCTAAATAATTATCGGTGTTTATCAATTTTTTCTAGAGTTTATCAAATATAATAATAATTTATATTTAATAATTTTTTAATTAATATATTTTTACAATAATATTTTAGTTTCAGTAATAAACATTACTTAAATCAAATACACCCTAAGTGTTAATTTATGTGTAAACGAACATATGTTATTATATTATTGGATATTATTTTATCCGTAATTTAAGAACACCAATCATATGAAAATGTATTATCGTTAGAAATTAAACTATATATACCCACTTTAGATACATAAATGTGTATATACTCATACGTGTCATTATATGATTAAGTGATTTTAAATTAAGAAAAAAATAATATTCAATCATGTGATGATACGTATAAATGTGTACATATTTATATACTTAAAATGAGTATGTATAATATTACTCTTATCATTAGTATTGCTTTGAAATATAAACAAAACTTTAATCATATAAAATTATTATGAAATCAAAATATATTTGATTTAACTGGGATTATATTGATTCGAGGTGGCTTTAATTGGGGTTAGATCCAAATCCACAACGCAACTTGATCAAATTGATTTTGAGTTGGAGCTCTAACTCAACAATTTGACTTGAGATTTACTCATTTCTTTATTTGATTATACTATTTATTTTATTTATAATACTGTTCATCTCTCCAATGGTGTTATTCATCGCATCGTGGACACTTGATGATACTAGATATTAATTTAAATGAGTTCAGATTCGAGCTCAAACTAGATACTTTGATTTTGATCTAAGCTTGAGTTTACTGTAGTTTGGACTCAACCCAAATTGGACCGAATCCAACTAATAACCAATAACATTAGTAGTACTATCACCTTTTAACCAACGGTAACGTTACCGAAACATTCACTGCACGTGTCAGAAGAATTGTAGAGAGAGTTAGTTGGTTTTTCAGTTAATTCTATGTGCGTTTGGGCGGGTTCTTGTTGACCATTCTCTTTATCAGATCCAACCTCCTCTTCAGACTCAGCTCCTTCCTTTTTAGTTTATTTTATAATTAATTATTATTTTTCAGTTAAATATACACCCTACACGTGTCTCCATCTCTCCAATCTCACCCGTTCCTTCTGAGTTCTTGCGTTACTCTTTCGCTTTTCTTTCTAATTTTATTTTATTTTAAAAGGGAAATTTGGGGGTCAATTGTGAAATCCCTATTTCTACCTTAATTAGGGTTTACTTAGTCAATTCCATATCTAATTTACTTTAAAGAAAAGAAGTTAACTTTAAGCAATTTAATTGAATTTTATCACTTGGGTTTGTTCTTTTTAGGGTTTCATAAAAAATTGATTTTTTTTTTTTGGGGGAAGGATTTGGGTGTTTTTGATCAATTAGGTTTTAGAGAGACAAAAATAGAGGGATTATTTGAATTTTGTTTCAATGGAACAGTCTAAATTCCCTGCAGAATCTCATAGCAAAGAGGTTAGATTTATCCATGTTCTTTTTCTTCTTCTGTTTTTTTTTTTTTTAAATATTAGTGGGCTGTTTTTAATTTGTTTAAATTGGTTAATTTCATGTCACAATTTGCTGTGGATCTCCTTTTTTTAATTTGCATGGTAAAGTTGAAAGCTTTATTTAATTTATTTTTATTAGGCATTCTTGGGCTGCTGCAGATGATTGTGTTAATGTTTATTAGGAATGTTGATTGCTGTATTTGATCATAAGTTATCATCTTTTCGATGATCCTCATTTCCCTGTTTGAAAGAACATTGAATATTTTTAGGTTTTGTTTATGTGATTTGGACGGGATGGTTTGGATATGATGTTCGTTTAATTATAGTTCATGAAATTTGGTGATGTGATGTCTGTAGAGCTTATTGCATGTGGCCGTTAGGAATTTTATTTGTAATAAGCTACAGTTTTTTATACTGAAGGGCTTCTGCTGCCTGGACTTCTCATGATTAGGGTTGATCTTGTTGCTTAAAATCAGTTAGGTTTATACATCCCTTTAGTTTATTGTCAATGTTTCCAAGAGACTTATGTAGTTTATTGGCTACGATTAGGAGAAACAAGGACGGAGATATGGTGATACCACCACTAATCATCTCGTTAATTTGTGCAACTCTTATTTCAGGGTTCGTATTTTGTATGGCTGTTGTTTTCATGTGTGTAGCTCGTTGATAGTCCAACTATGATCTGTCAGTCTGCTATCTTGTCCATGCCATTGAAATATTGATGGCTTGGAAGGTTCTGGAGGTATTTTGCTATAGTATCCTGTGATGTCACTTTTGTGGAAGTTTATCTATGATCTTAATTGAACTCCTTGCCATTCCCAAATTTGGACATTTACATAATATTAAAAATTGTCTACTCAACAAACACATTTTGATGAGAAGTCTGGAAATTGGAGGTGAAGGTTAAAAGGCCCCTTGGGTGCAAAAACCATTAAGCTTATGTCTGTTATCTGAAGAGAAATCTGATGATGGAAAGTCACCGAATATTTTTATACCTTAAAACGTATTTTATATTGTGGTTCATTTACTTGATGTAGTTTGTGTATTATGGTTTATGAATGTGTTTTCAGTTCTGTACTGTAATTAGCTTGCTTTGCCTGGGCCATTTATAAACAATAAATGATGTTGTATACATTGTTCCGTCAATCCTGTTCGTTAATTTAGTTGGCCTTTTGTTTTCTTGATTATGTGCTTTTATCTACATATTCAATTTGATGCTGGAATGATGGAAAATTTTTCATAACAATATTGTCATTACTGTGTAATAGAGTTTGCTTTGTGCTAGAATAAGGTAAGGGTTATAAATTGAATTTGTTCATGCTTATTTCTTACTGAAGTTGTTTGGCAGGATCATTCTTTGAGGCACACCCCAAAAACTGAAAATACAGTTGAGTGTTCTGGTAGTCCTCAAGGTAGAAAGGTACACAGTTATCTTAATTTCCAATGCTATGATATTTCATTTTGTCATGGTACTTTATGGATTTGTATGAATTGCTTGGTACAGTGAATGCCAAGTTTAGGGGCCTTTATGGGTGTCATCTACCCTCTATTTGTGTTATTTGATTGCACAAATAAATTTCATAGAATAAACCCGTTTTACTTCTCCTTTATTCCTAGAATTGACAACTATAGTTACCGGAAGAAATTATGTTTTAGAAAAATTAAGATTATGTTTGGTGGGCTCATCATTGTATTACTGCACATTACCCACACATTTGACATTCTTATACTGTAAATTGCTTTCTCCTTCTAACTTGCGATAGTATTGTGATTGTTGGTGGCTTCAGGTTTCAGCTAGGTGGGATCCAACTGAACCATGCAAACCTATAATTGATGAAGCTCCTGTTTTTTATCCAACTGTTGAGGTACTTTTCAAAGAACACACATCTCATGTTGGTTTGTTAGTACTAACTTTGTTTCTTATTTTATGTATTATGTGATTCTCTATCCATCAGGAGTTTGAAGATACACTTGGGTACATAGCGAAGATACGCACAAAAGCAGAATCTTATGGTATATGTCGAATTGTTCCCCCGTCTAACTGGATTCCACCATGCCCTCTTAAAGCAAAAGATATGTGGGAAAATGCCAAGTTTTCTACCCGAATTCAGCAAGTTGACTTGCTGCAAAATAGGGAGCCCATGCGGAAGAAATTCAGGAGCCGAAAGCGAAAGCGTAGAAGGCATTCAAGAATGGGATCCTCCAGGAGAAATGCCAACTCTGCTTCAGAAGTGAATGTTGCTTCGGAGACTGATGAGAAGTTTGGTTTCCAGTCTGGATCAGATTTTACTCTTGAGGATTTTGAGAAATATGCTGCCAATTTTAAAGCTTGTTACTTTGGGATAAATGAGTCTGGGGAAATAAAGTCTGATGGATTTGAGCACAAGAGATGGGAACCCTCTGTGGAGGATATTGAAGGTGAATATTGGCGGATAGTTGAGCAACCAACAGATGAGGTTGAGGTATGAAATATGCTTTCTTGATAGATTTTCTACCCTGTATTGGTTTATTTATGCCTGTTAATATTTAATGGATGAGTTTTATTCTGTCAAATTGTAGGTATACTATGGAGCTGACCTGGAAACAGGAGCTTTTGGAAGTGGGTTTCCTAAGGCATCAAACATGGTGGCTGAAAGTGATTCCAATCAGTATGCAATGTCTGGTTGGAATTTGAATAACTTACCACGCCTGCCTGGTTCTGTACTATGTTTTGAAGGAAGTGATATCTCTGGAGTTCTAGTGCCATGGCTTTATGTTGGGATGTGTTTCTCGTCATTTTGTTGGGTATGTAATGTTGACTGATGTTACTAAAGTTCAATATGATTAACTGGTTACAAATAACATAATTGTAAATTTAATTGTTTTTCTTTGCTTTTCTTATATGATATAGGCTAGGCTTACCTTTGGCCAAACCCACCACGTCATTACCAGTTCCTGCACAAATTAACATAACAAAAGCTTTTTAAGTTATCATTTTCCATTTTCTTTTATATGCTCAGTTAACTTACAAACATGCAGACACTAATACTGCAGAGTGAATTTCATTAAACTCTAATGGCAGATTGTTGGCATAATTTGCAGTAAGTGCAGGGAAGGGCTTCTTTTTGTCTTAATTTGTAGTGGAGAGCAGGGTTCTAAATTTTGTTGGAATAAATTATTCTTTTAATTTTTTTTTCTTTTTTATAGATTCACATCCTGAAACTAGTCATATGTTACTCTTGTGATGTATACTGTATAAAATTTAGGGTGTGATAAAGTAGTTGCAGCTACACCAAATTAGATAGATGGTTTCTATATCTGCCACTACAGTTGAAGTCAAGTAATTAACTAATTATATCCTTGCAAAGCAAATATTGATATAGATTTATTTTATTTGTTTATTTATGTATTTCCTTTTTTGTGGTGTGGTGGTTTTGGACAGCATGTTGAGGACCATCACCTCTATTCATTGAACTATTTACACTGGGGTGATCCCAAAATATGGTATGGGGTACCTGGAAGCCATGCTTCTACTTTGGAGAATGCAATGCGAAAGCATCTACCTGACCTGTTTGAAGAACAACCTGATTTATTGCATGAACTGGTAACTACTTTTATATTTATTCTTAAAGCTTATTTACTATGCTTGGACAACACTTTTATATGTTCTTGTTTATAACATATATTTTATGAAGTCATCATTGAAAAACGCAAATACTCTTTGATTTTTTTAATCATTCTTTGAACATTTTACCCTATCAGATTGCATTGATGTTTTACATGATAATAAATTCATGAGTTATTAATAAACTTAGAATTTTTACATTCTAAGATAAAGTGGACAGTTTCTATGTTTTCATTTCTGGAATTAACTTTTTGGTAGATTTTTAACAACTTAATCATGATAGATATTAGCTCATTATATGAAGAACTCTCCAAAAATGTTTTTTGATAAACTAACAAATGTGACAGAACCAGTCAACTAATAGAAGATAACTGAGGGAAAAAATGAGAATAGGGAACAAAACAGAGACTTAGCCTATGATTTGGATGATTGTTTTTGTAATGGAACTTATTATAAATCATTTATTAGTCTGATGAGAAGTCCTAGAATAACAAGTGCTTGATGCTCCAGTCACATTGTTCACTTTTTGCCACCCTTTCTTACATATTTCTTCAGATTTCATAGAGGCATCACAGATTCTGGTATATTCAGGCTTAAAACTTATAACGTATCTCTTGAACCAGGTCACACAGTTATCTCCATCAGTTCTGAAGGCAGAAGGTGTCCCGGTGTATCGTGCTGTCCAGCATTCTGGCGAATTTGTTCTAACATTTCCAAGGGCATACCATTCTGGATTCAATTGTGGTTTTAATTGTGCAGAAGCTGTGAATGTGGCCCCTGTTGATTGGTTAGCACATGGGCAACAAGCAGTAGAGCTTTACAGTGAGCAGCATCGCAAGACGTCTCTGTCCCATGACAAGTTGCTCTTTGGAGCAGCTCGTGCTGCAGTCCAGGCCCTTTGGGAGCTATCAGTGCTTCAAAAGGAGACACCCGGAAATTTGAGCTGGAAAAGCGTCTGTGGGAAGGATGGAATGCTTACTGAGGCAATTAAGGTTTAATTCTGCTTCCCTCTCTCCTAGTCTCTTGCAGTAACTAACACACACACACATGCATGCATAGACAAAGAGTGAGAGACTTACATTCTTTTCTTCTTTGTGTTTATTGATTTTAGACAAGGGTGCAGATGAAGAAAGAAAGATTAGGGAAGCTCCCAACTTGTTTGAAATTGCGAAAGATGGAAAAAGACTTTGATGTGAAAACGGAGAGAGAGTGTTTCTCATGCTTCTATGATTTACACCTATCTGCTGCTGGCTGCAACTGCTCCCCTGACAGATTTGCATGCCTTAAACATGCAAAAACTCTTTGTTCATGTGAAATAGATCATAAATTTGTCCTTCTCCGCTATACGATGGATGAATTGAACACTCTAGTTGAGGCATTGGAAGGAGGATTAGATGCTTTAAAAAAATGGGCATCTATAGATGTTGGATTGGCTCCATGTAGTGATACTGATGGTTGTTCAGCTAAGGGGGATCTGGAGAGTAAACAATTTCCAATGCAGTGTTGTGAACAAAAGGAAAAGGAAAGTCTATCTTCTTCCCCTAGTACTGACAAAATTGTGGATGTTAATGGTCCTTGCTGTTCTCAGAGTAATGTTTCATCAGAAGTAGTCCAGTCAGACTCTCAGCGAGAAATGTATGGTTTAAGTGCATCTCATACAAGTATAAATAGTCATAATGATGTTAATGATGAAACTCAGGTTACAAACAAAAAGGCTAAGGTGGAGCATGAGAGTTGTTTTGATTTAAATATTGATGTTATCTCTGATGAAAATGAAAGCAAGTTGCTGAATGTATCAGGCAACCCTGGTAAAGAAGCTGTCACAAATCTGAAGACTTGTATGTCAGTGTGCCATCCAGAGAAAGTCTGTAGCTTAGGTGCAGTGAAAGAACCAGATTCAATGCAACTTGATAGTAATTATAATATATCAGGTTCTTGTAAATTTCCAATCAAGGTTCAACCTTCATGTACAAGGGTTAATGAGGATGCTGGTTCATTTGATGGTAAATTGTTCGGGGTTGATCTCATGTTACCACAACATTCGAAATCACCATCATGCAACTTGTTGAAAAATGAAATCTTCAACAGTTCAGAAGTAAGGAGTTCTGTGACTGAGGAGAGCTATCAGATGAAAAAGTTGAATCACTCAGTTGAACCAATAAAATTTGGATGTGTCATGTGTGGAAAATTGTGGAGCAGTAAACAGACCATTTTCCCAAAAGGTATACTGCATTAGAATTTCTCCATGATTTTTTTTGAATTGTTTCAACTGTAATGTTTTAAGGCATCGGTGGATTAATTTTGTTGCTTCCTACTTGGTTGACTCTGCAGGGTTTAGAAGCCGAGTTAATTTTTATAGTGTGCTAAATCCAGGAAAATTTTGTAGCTATATTTCTGAAGTGGTGGATGCTGGCCTTCTTGGTCCACTCTTTAAGGTGGGGCTGTTCTCTTTGTTTTCCTTTATAAATAAAACTTGAAAATTTTCATTTTTGAATTGAATATGCATGAATAATTTATCTGAGTTGTTAGTTATCATAGTTTATGAAACAACATTCAGATCCTCCACATTATCCCATCCACTTTTATTTGTAAAAAAATTGTTTGTTTATTTAACGGAACATGGAAATAAATTAAGATTGCATTTATTTTTTAGTGCATTCCTTTTATCTGTTTTTTTTTATTTTTTTTGTTGGGTACAATGGAGAATTTACAACTGCTCTCGTAAAGAACTTTTACTTTTAAATTAGCACCAGCCAATATAGAGCTTTGTAAATAAGATCCTGAAGATGAGTATTAGAATATTAACTAATAAAGAGCTACACAGCGGAGCTAAGGTTGAGGAACATCATGAAACTTTATTAATCTATTTCATAGTTTTCCAAGTGCTGAAGTTCCTTTTGAATTTAAATAGCAATGGTGTTTTAAATGAATTTAGTTATCGAGGAAAGTTCTGAATTCAGATGCTTGACATTTTACTGGATTTTTCCAGCCTATATCTGTGTTCTCTGCTCTCATCTGGCACCATAAATTTCAGGTTACATTAGAAGAATGCCCAGGTGAGAGCTTTTCAAATTTCTCTGCACAAAAGTGCTGGGATATGGTGCTGCAACGACTAAACCAACAAGTTGAAAAATGGAGCAGCTTAGGGGAAAGAAGGCTTCCGCCCCAGCACTCTTTGCAGCACATTGATGGGCTTGAAATGTTTGGGTTTCTCTCCCCTCCCATAATTAAGGTATATTGTCCCCTTTGCTACCCTAGATAATTGATTATTCTTTGATAGATGGTAGGATACAGTAACAGGTCTGTAGATAACAGGCCTTTTCTAGCAACAAGTCTGTAGATAACACGCCTTTTCTAGCACAATATCTTACAAGCTTGCCATATACAGGGAAAGAAAAAGGGTTCATAAAAGTTTGATGCTTATAACATATAGTTGTAGTGCTTTATCCTCCTACTAATTGTGCCATTCTCTTTAAGGTATTCCCAAATTCTTACTAGATCGCATCCTCTTTTGCATCAATGGTAAATTCTGAATCGCTGAAACCTATCATGTTGCTGTTGCTGCTTATAACCACCCATAAATTATCTCCTTATACCTGTAGTACATAGAGACCTGCATTGTTTTAGTGCTCTTAAAGGTATGAATCCTTTCAGATTGCTCTCAAAAATCTGCATAACTTAGAGCTTGTCCACATTCATGTAAAGAGAAATAAACAGTACAACTTTATTTTCTTTTGTCTTCTAACATGCATTATTTGTTTATGAATCTAATATCTTGTTTATGTTCACAGGCAATTGAGGCTCTTGATCCAGATCACCAATGCGTAGAATATTGGGACAACAAACTGAAAGCTTTGAGCAATACTAGTGAAGTCAAGAATAACTCATTTGGAATTGGTGGCGCTTCTGGAGAAACCAAGACAAAAAAATTCAGCATGGCTGCGAAAGAGCAAGATCAAAACAGTCCATCCATATGCAGCCACAATCCGGTTGATGAAGAGGTGCAACTTGTTCTACAAGGACTTTTCAGAAAGGCGAGTCCCAGGGAGTTAAAAGTAATGCACAGAATACTCTGCAGCGAGGCACAAAGCCCTGAAAGGAGGGTTGCATTCACAGCATTGATTGAGGAGATCCAGAAGAAACAATGTAGATAAAAATAAAGAAATGAAAAGTAGGTGCCATCATTCGTTCTCATTCAACATAGCTTCTTATTCGATTTGTCAGGCCTGATTCTTTTGAAAATCCAGAAAAAAGAACTAACAGAGAGCTCTCGGGTGTGAGTAGTGCCCTCGATTTTTAGTGTGCCGATGCTTTTAACTGATCATGCAGAAGGCCCCGTTGTTTACTGAAAAATTCCTACTAACCTTGATGAAATAATCTCCATTTTAGTTCAAGTTCTGGTTTTAGCCTTCTGTTTCTATTTCTGCTTTCACTTTTTGAACATCTAGATGCAAGCATTGTCAAAATTTCCAGTGAATGCATTTACAGGATTCATGAATTACAAAGTTGAATGCAATGCAGGTTCTAATTTTGTACTAAATCTGCAAATAAACCCTAATCTAACATGGAAGAATGCATCAAGAAGCAAGAATATTGCCCAATTGAGATCAAAATTTGCCAAGTTTATGGCAGAAATGATCAATCAATTAACAACCCACAAAATAGAACCAAAGAAACAACTAAGAAGAACCAAAATGATCAATTTATTCCTTCAACTTTAACAACATTCCAGTAATTCTTTACGTCTCCATCTCCACTAATAACTACACTAATTACAAAAGCGAAAATTGTTTCAGAGTACCCAAACAGGATCTTCATCATCTCACTTGATCTTCAACTATTATCAAGCTCCAAGAAAATCACTATCTAAAAAATCTTGAACCCCAAAAGCCCCACAAACAACCCACCAAAAACCACATGAAACTCCCACCACAAACATGCAGCATCTGACCTCTTGCCACCACCATGGCCGCGTTGAATCTCCTCCTGCGTAGGAACAAAAGGCCTTCGAGCATGCCGCCGGTGTGGTGGCGGTGGAGGTGAATGTTCAGGTAAGAAAGGAGTGTAATTTCCACCATAAACCGAGTAGTCAAGAAAATTATAGACTCCATGAACAGAAATGGTGGAAGTGAGATAAAAATCAGGCTCAGAAAGAAGAGAATCGTCTAGAGTGAAGTTTGAAACCGAATTGTTCGTAACGAGAATCGATTTTGTGGGCAAGAGAGTGGGGAGGCGAGAGAGGGGTTTGAGGAGACAGAGGTCAGAGAAAGTGAGGCGTTGAGGGACGACATGGTAGGCAAAAGTGAAAGGGTCCATTTGAAGATTTGGCGGGAGATCTTTGGTGGGTATAAAGAAGGTGGCGGAGAGAGGGAACATGGCGGAGTCCACGGCGCCGGAGAGTATGTCCGCCCAGTTGTGGAAGTCGCCGGCTCCGATCAGAGCGTCTATTATGTTGTTGAGCTGTTGGGGGTTGGAGATGGTGGTGTGTTGGTGGTTAGGATTTTCTTGCTGCAGTGGGGGGATGGAAATTGGTGGTGACGTTGGAATGGTGGTTGGTGGTTTTTCAGCCGCCAATATGACGGCGGTGGTGGTGATTAGAAGAAGGAGAGTGAGGTGGTTGGCCATTGAAGAAGAACTAGGCAAATCTTTGGTTTCTTTGATTGAGAGTTTGGGGCGGAGCACTAACTGTATAACGAACTCTTCCCGCCAATTGCAGTGAGTAATTTTCTGAAGTCATCAGGGGTATTTTGGGTAATATATTATTGTTGAAAGACAGGTCAGCAGCATCGATTTCCATCTTTTTTTATTTTTATCTTTTCTTTACACAAATAATTAAATATTTTTTTAATTTAAAATTATTTAATTATATAATAATATATTATTTAAATACTTAATTAAATATTTAAAACTAAATTCATATAATTACTATATATATATTTTTTAAATATTAATTAAAATACCAATTTCTAAAAGGGTGTACACAAATAATCTTCAAACCTGGTTTAACATTTGAACAATATAAAATGTACACATTTTTTAATACATAATTAAATACACTGATAATATTTATACGATTGAGTATTACTTTATTCTTAATTTAAAATCATCAAATCATATAATAATATATTATTTATATATCTAATTATATACTCATAAATATATAAAAATAATTTTATTGTATATTTATACAAGATTAACCATTTACCAATAATGTACCAATCTTGTTTCTCTTTTCGTGCATAAAGAACCATAACAAGGTGCATGTAGTGTACTTTATACTATATAATGTCACATTATTATTAATATTCAAATTAATATTCATAAATACATATAGTATTATGCACTCAAAAGATGATATGCTTTTTATTTTAATTTTTGAAACTTATTTCACAAGGGTTATATTTTATAGGTATTAATAAATAGTGATGGATTGATGTATCTTTATTAAGTAATTAAATGGTTTTAAATTAAAATAAATAATTAAATTATCTAACACGTCAGTTATTGTTTAAAAGAACATCAATATTTCAGTGAATGTCAAACACTCTGGTAGCTTAATTTTTACAGCACCACAGTATAATGCAAGCAAGAATATATTGCAACATTAAACTTCTGTAATTTTCTCTTTTTATGTATACTGTATAATCACACCAAATCACCAAATCCCACCCATCTATGAAGCAAACACAGCAGTCCATCGATGACTCTCGGAGAAACTATGTGAGATCATTTTCATCGAGGAGTTCTTCATCTTTACCATCCTCAGTTTTCAGTGCAGTAACTTCTCCGGTTGGAAGCTTTCGTGCAAGCTTGATGATCTGTGATGATTCATTGTCACAATCAGAACAAAGAAAGGAGTGATCATTTACCTTCCCTTACACAACCACTATTCGAATTGAAGGATTTAATATTCTTGATGGACTTCGGTTCATAGTTTTCTTAGAACTACAAACCGAACCGAATTAGGTATTAAATCACCTGTTACCTCTCTTCAACAGCAACTCAAACAATTTGCCTCAACTAAACAGGATTATGTCCATCAGAAGTTTAGAATATTCATGCTTGGTCAGACAAAAATTCCTTTGGAAATGCAGATAAGCCGAAGCCCAGGTACTTAAAACATGATGCAATCATCTAGACTAAATTAAGATAATCTAATGCAATTCCAAGGAGCAGACTTGGGTGCAAGCAAAAAATAATAAACAGAATTACCGTATTGTCAAGATTTGAAATAGTGCTTGACTTAGCTACGCGCTTAATTTCTTCAACATCACCTTCTGTGTAGGCAGAAAGAAGTTTACTAGCACAGCGACTCTGGTCACTTCTCAGAAAAGCATCAATCCTACAGTGAGACCAAAACAGTAAATCAACGTTTTCCCCCTAAATTCTTTTATCAGTAAAACAGCAAGTAAAATCTTTAGAAAATTAATCTGTATTACATGGTTCATATTAGGAGTGTAAATTATCCCTCTTGAATAGAAAATTTTAGCATTGCATTCAACCTATTAGACACATATTCTGATATTAAAAAACAAATCATGATAGCTACAACGGCAGCAGGTTACCTTCAACAAATGCAACATATCAAAATTTATTCTACCTAGAAAGAAGTTCAAAAGTTGGCAGCCAACCCCCAATTCATGGGAGAAGATTAATCTTAATAAAAGAAGGCAGTATGCATCTGTCATATAACGATAATATGTGGGTTCAACACAAAATAATTCTCAGAATAGTAAGTGAACGTATAGCTGTTTCCTTTTTTTTATGTTTAGTTTGGTGGAACTTACAACTTAGCCAAAAATGCCAGTAATTTGTAAACATTAGTCCCTTATCAATCATTGATCATTCTCAGAAATTGAATATCATTTCCATGCTGCCTCAAATTCATTGGAGCCTATAATGATGGTTATAATGAATGCCCTAAAAGCACATGTTCACAATATAAAAGTATAAATATTTTTTAAATATCACTTGTAGGAAAATGTTTCTGTCTTTCTACAAATTCAATGAATGGATAATAATCAAAATTTCTATTTTTTAAGTGTAATTAGCTGTACATGTTAACAATCTCTTCATCTGAATCTAGTAAACCATGATTAAGCAGTTCCTCAAAAACCAGCAAGCGAGAGGGAGAGAGAGAGAGAGAGAGAAAACCCTATTGTGCCTACCTAAGGTGTTGTTTGGGCCATAACAACCACCCAAACTTGAGTATACATTGGCCATTAAAATATAATTTCTGTGGACAATCATAAAATATAAGCATGTAGAGTTATTGAGATTCCACAATCCGATAACAGAAGAAGGCACAAACTAATTTATATAATGTATATCCATTTAAAGCCTTGCTCAGCTTACAAAAAAGCGGTTATTTGGGGCACAGAAATAATCCCACTTTGAGTAGACAAGAGCAGTACAAAGTTTCATTGCATAAATACTCACTATAAGAAGCAGCAACAAAATTATACTTACTGGGAACAGTCATTGTAGCACTTCTCCGCTTGCTTGAAGTCATGAGCATAAAGATAAACAACAATGGCACTCAGATATGCCTGAAATCAACTTGGATATGTTAGAGGTAATGCAATTGTCTTAACATTTCTTGACTGGTAGTGGCAAGATGACTTTAAGCATATAAGTTCCACCAAAAAATAATAGAAAACAGAAAGCAAAAATCTAGGTGTAGCAAATTACTTCAGCAGTGTTTTTAGAGAACTATATTAGAGTCAACAAACCCAAGGTGATTTGAACAATTTAAAATAAATGAGGAAAAGAACTGCTAAAATGAATGACATATAAAGGTTGACAGCTGAATGATGTAAGTACAACACCTTGCACTGGCTGTTGGTGGCATTGCACTTGTCAGCTGCTAAGCCTAATCTTAACAGGAAAGCTGCAGCATCTGTATATCTGTTGGAAATGACAAAGAAATTAACTCTTACAAGGTCTTATCAGAAAAGCATAAGAGTGAAACATGATAATAGTGATTTATATTCATGTCAGAACTTTTATATGTACAATAGTAGCGCAAATCAACATTAGTGTGTGCCCTTGCATTGAATGAACAAAGAAAAGTCCAGATTGTATTAGGGTGTATATCTGAAAAGAATATTGTAGATGCCTAAAGTGCTCAAAATAAAATTGAGAACATAAAAGCCAAGACTGAAAATTGCCACAAAAAGATTGTCAGTTTGGCCAGAGGTACCAGAAACAAAGAAATGAGTTCTAATAGCCATAATGAAATTTTGAGCAATATTTAAAGGAACTATAGAAGGGTAAAGACCCTCACTACAGTTACACTTCCATCCCCTCATACGGAAACAAAACATAAGCCTTACTGCATCAAATGAATATAAATGTTAAATCATGTAAAGAATAATACTCATTCTCACTGGATAAGCAGCAATCATCCCCTCTTAAAGCCAACATTTTTACAGGTCTACCAATAAGATTAAACTTAAGAGTTTACATCCACAACAATTATGGATTGTTATAGCCTATTCTTATTCAAATAGTATTTGAACGACTGGCAATCAATTGTTGGATTAGACTCCACTGAACTTAAACCACCAGATATATCACTCTTCCAATGCATTCTATATGTGGCACATTTCAAAGCCCACAAATCTATAAGGTTGGTGTTTTAGTCCTCATAACTAAACCATTTCCATTCCATCTCACCGAACAACTTTAGGAAGGAAACAGATAAACTGGAAAGGATTTCCAAGAAAACAAGTATTACATCTCAAGTAGTTGGAACACAGTTTATTTACAAATCATACTGTGTTAATGAATGACCATTTATTTTCAACATTATAATTGAAGATTTTTACAGTAAGAATGAAGCTTGTAAGCCATTAGTAAATATGTCAATGTAAAAACTTCAAATTGGCATTACATGAACTGAAATCAACATTCTCTATTTAAAGATTTATAATACCATGCTTTAGGAATATACTTAAAGAAGAATGAAAGAAAAATTAAGGTGAATGGGACATCTCTTACATTACTTATCAATGAGAATGACCGAATTTCAATTATTGTGAGAACCCATAAAGTAGACCACTATAAAATATTTCATCTAAAACATACATATTTAACATACTGAACCATATTAAACATCAGATAAAGAGATTTAAAAATTTACAACTTACTTCTCAAGCTTTATATAGATATTAGCAGCAGCACGATAAAGATCAAACGCCATTTGTTCCTTGCCATCCTCTTCTAGAATCTCACATGCATCAGTGTATAGTTGAATCGCATTGTCTGGGGCAGCATCTTCTAGCGCACTACAAAGAGGAGAGAGAGAAAACTGCTATTACAACCAATTTCAAAGATGTGAGTTACAAAGATCAAAGATGAAATGAAAAAACATAAATTTATATGTGATAGCTTAAATGGATATCTTTTTTTTCTAACTGTAATTATATATGATAGCTTATATATATAGAGAGAGAGAGAGAGAGAGAGAGAGAGAGAGAGAGAGAGAACTGCTAGCATTACATTCATGGTATATGGTGATGCTGACACTCTCAAATGGACATCTTTTTTTCTAACTGCAATTACAAGTTCCTTGTTAAATGTCTTTCCTTTGATATATGTGCCTTTATCCGTACTTATTAATAATAAATGAGTTTGAAACAAATGACAACATAAAAAGCAGGAAAGGTGATTTATGAGTAATTACTTGTACATGCATAAACGCTAAAACATCATAAAGTAATTAGGCTCTCTATACAAAACAGAAAGTAAGTAGAAAATGACTTGCACATTTCTAAACAACCAATTAAAATCAATAGTTAATGATATGTGTAACTTCAGCATTATAAGTTTCAAATTAACAAACTGCAGTAATGGGATGACCATACGGTATATTACTTGAACAGAAAATCATATATAATAGATTCACTGAAATTTCTCTCCAAAGTTATAAATGGGTACATAAATGGATGCCCCTATCTACCAAATTGTAAATGAATAAATTCCACAAAACGAGTTTAGTTTAGAAGCAAAGACAGTGAAATTCAGAGTCATTGTAACAAGAATATGAACAATATCAATGTATTTACCGTGCACCCTTTGCAAGAGCATCTGATGCAGGTTGTGGTCTGCCACACTCAGTGTATAACTCAGACGCCTTTCTATAGAAATCAGCAACTTCAGTCCAATTACTCAATTCCTTAGCTAGAACAGCAGCAGACTCCATATGCTTAGCAGCATCCCATGGTCTGATTTGCTCCTTAAGGATATAAAACACGCATGATACTCAACACTACACAATACACAGACTATAGCTGTACTATGCAATGAGGATACGAGGAAAGCATCTCTTGCCCTTTCGATGCTTTCTCAAAAGCAATTTTAGCCTTCTCATAATCCTTGGCAACCCTATACCCATTAGCTACAGCATAACATATATGAATCAATAAATCACCATCCAAAAACAAGCCAATCCACTAAATTCCACACTCAAAAACACATAAACCTGACATACCAGCCTGCTCATACAACTGAGTAGCACTTTTCCAATCAGCACTCCATCTTGTAAGACTCAGCTTTGTTCTACAAAAATTTCAAAATGAAAATTCAATATTCATGCAAAAAATCACACAATGAACCGTTATTTCTTTATTACTCCATCGCATTTACACAAGAAAAATTATAATACCAGCTTGGATTATAAAATCAAACACAAATCTCCTAATACACGCGTCTAAAACTTTCAAAAAATTACAAATCTCCCCCCGCCGCCGGCCACTCGTACAATTCGTGATCTCATAATGTCGATACTTAAAGAAGCAAAATGAAATGAAATTAAAAGTAGTAGAATCGACTAGATTCGATTAATCAGATGATGAAACCAAACAAGATGAGCTCTTAATGAAATTTGAGAGAGAAAAAGCTTACAGTTTGTCAGCTTTGGCCATCAACTTGTGAGGATCTGAACTCGCCATGGCTCTGCTTCAGAGTACACCTATCGACAACGCAACCGGTTTTATTTTGCTTTAAAATTGGTTTTTGTTTTATAATTTGGTGAAAATATTGTTGATGTCACGGTTTGACGGGACTCGGCGGTTGAATCATGACCTGGAATAGTTTGTCCAGTTGGATTGCAGGTGGATCCAATCCAATTAAAAAAATAATTAACTGATTCGATTCCATTTTCAATTCAAACACAGAATTCAATCTTTAGGCTTGTCAATTGGATCGGATAAACTTAAGATTTGATTTTCAGCCCAAAAAATTTAATTTTGGATCTAAAAAAATTTGAATTTTGAATAAATTTGGATATAAAAATTTGTTCATTAACTTTTTGAGCTTAGACTTGAACAAAGAGCCTGAAAATATTGTGGACAAGAGTGTACTTGTTACGAATTTAAATTTGAAGGGATTGTAAGGGTGCTTTTGTAGGTTCTTAAGTTATATGGGAATGGCCAATATGTAACTCGAAGTCTGAAAATTATGATGAACTTATTTGAACAAAAAATATGAGACTCGAATGGATAAAATTGAAGCTTAGACTCAAAATTTTTTTATGGGTCCAAAATTGAATAAGTTAAATTTATAGTATTATTAGTATCATACGATATGTGATACGTATTGTATAATATGATATGATATGATATGATATATATAAAAAATGATACGTATTTTAGAGTTTATCAAAATCTATTATGATAAAAAGTGTGTATCGTACAATATGATATATACAAATAAAATTAACTATACAAACCGATATATTTTTTTAACTAAATTAGACATGTAATTAGAGGTAGATACAAATTGGATCGAGCTCGAATACCCTTTAACTTGAGTTTGATTCAAATATAACATGAGTCAATTCAGATTTGATTTGATTCAATTCGACTCCAATTGATGGTTCGAATAGATAATTCAAATTTGATTTGATTCGATTTGAATTTATGGTTCAGACTCGAAGTGATGATTTGATTCAACTTGAATTGATGATTCATAGCTCAATTTGGTTCGGATTTATGGTTTGAGTTTGTGATTAAAATTTCTGGTTAGAATTCATGATTCATTGACAAAATAACATTATTTTACCCAAAAAATAAGCAACAAAACTGCCTATTTAAGGCAAACTTAAGCCCAACCGAACCAAACACCTAATAGTTCAAGTTCGGCTTAATTCCAAAAACAAATAGATTCTTTTGATTCGAATTTAACTCGAATTCAAATTAAACAAATTCGAACTAAATCAAAGTAAATCGAGCTCACTTCTAATAGCTAACTTAATTTTGATATAGCTAAAACCGATTCACCCAATCGTATCTATTTTCTTTTGTAAAACAAAAATAATTTTCTTATTGTAATTAGATATTTAATAAATAATTACATATTATTTATTCATTTTTATTGCATTAATTATTTTGGATGAAGAAGTTTAGTCATAATTTTTACTTTACATTCTTTCTTGAACACATTAGTAACAATTTGATAAGATGGTTTTTGGTTTTTCATTTATGTTTTAAAAATATTGGTAATATTAAATTGAATGGAAAACAAAATGAAAAATATAACCAAAAAAAAACTTTATTTTGATTTTTAAATTTTTTATTATTTTATTTAAAAAAGCGTATTATATGATATATAATATAAAAAATTAAGTTTTCGGTATATAATTCGACTATTATGATCAAACCCAGTTTAGTAGGCCCAATTGATGGACCTAGTTATTTTCATGTCAATGATGGTTGTAATTATTTATATAATTTTTATATATTAACGTCATGTAATGACTGAACTTATGTAAAATTTTAAGATTGATTAAAGTTTTACTATTTTAAAGATCTAATGATAAATTTTTAAATTGACACAAATACATTAATAATTTGATATTATCTAATGCCCCCGCCACCTTTCAGTCTTTGATGAATGAAATTTTTTGGGAACACCTTTGAGATTTCATATTAGTAGTTTTTTAATGATATATTAATTTATAGTAGAAATTTTAATAAGCACTTAACACACCTGGAGACAACCTTGAGAATATTTTCTTAGCATATCATTTCAGTTGATGGTGTAGTCGTTGATCCTAAAAAAATAGGCCAAATAACTATTCCCCACCCAAGGTTTGGTGCAAACCCCACTTTCCACTAGTTAACTATCAAAAATCTAAATACCCACCTATATGTTAAATTTTACTGTTATTGTCAAGAGTAAAATCGTTATTTAATAAAAATATTTTAAAAAATTATAAATTCATCACATTTTCTCCCATTTTAAAACTAACAATTCTCTCACCCAAAGTTTCAAAAATGACTATCTTCCCATTAGGGTTTGCATTTTCTCCCTTATTGCTTCTCTGGCAACTGGAGCTCTACTTCACGCCAGAGACAACATATTATCTAAATTAAAAGAATAAAAAGTTAGATAGGCTTAAAAAGGTGAGAGGTTCAATTTGAGCTAGGTGATTTAGTATTTCTAAAATTACAACCTTATCACCTTCAAAAGTTGGGGAAAGGGCCATATGAAAGATTAAGCCCACTATTTTATGGACCCTGTCGCATTTTGGAGATAATTGATCCTATAGCTTACATGCTAGCATTACAGCCAAATTAAAACAAAACATCCTGTCTTCCATGTTTCACAGTTAAAAAAGGCAATTGGAAATAGCATTCAGCTGCAACCATTACCTGCCTGTCTATCCAACGGCGTGGAATTACAATTACAACCTAAGGAATTACTGGCCACTGATTTTCGTCGACAGGACAACTGGAGGCTTCATTTAAATGAAGTCGATTGCCGGATTGTGAAGATTTATGGGAGAATTTTGTTGAAACAGTGGAACAATTCTCTCAATTTTACCTTGAGGACAAGTTGAGACTTCTTGGGAGGTAATGATAAAACTCTTACCAAACAGGTTTATTTCAGGAAAAGAAGGAAGCAAAATAACAATACACAAGCCATCAACACAGTAACAAAGAGTCAGGAGGAAAAACGAAAAGCCAAGAACAGTGAGTCGAAAAATTTTGTATAAATAGAGAAGCAGGCCTTGGCCTTTGGAAGCAGCAAACTACAGTTCAAATCATTTCCAGTTTCAGTTACAATTGAGTCTTTAGTATCCAAGTCTATGTATTGGCTGTACTCAGAAATACAATTGCTGGGAATCTTCTTGTGTTGAAAATTCTTCCATTATTGAATCTTCCATCCTTCTTGTGATTGAGACTGAACTGTAGCTTTGGTACTGTTGTTGATTGAAGAAAAGTGGTCTGTAATCTAGCCTGAAGCATTGTACAGGAGCATGGCTGAGCTGCAAACATTCAACAAACCTCATTAGTCCAGGTTCCTAACATCTGTCATCTCAATTACATGTTGTTGCAGTGAGGACAATTTGTTACAACTAGAGAAATAGCACAAAACAGACAATTTGGCTTGTCAAAACAATCTTAGAAAGCACAGCAAGAAAGGCACCAGCAATGAAAGATACCTTGGTCAGTTTGATGAGGCATTTTACAACCAGATCAGAAAACCTCTGATATCTGGCAGCAAAGGACTCATTAGTCGCAGCTGAAGGCCACCTTGAAGGATCTAATGTACGCAAGAGATTAATAAGGACAACAAAGGATGAAGTTCTATCAGCATTATCCTGTATCAACAATAGCAAGTCAATTAAGCAATAAAAATACATTAAGTTTACTGAAAATGTATTCATAGCAGATAAGTTTTCACCAGAATGTTAAGCACCAACACATTGAGAGCTTTCAAAAGTTGGCTGCCATCCATCCATATGAGGAACCCTTTCATCCAAAAGCCAAAGTAGAAGCTCAGTAATTACACTGTCAAGTGTACTCTCCTGGATAGCATGAGGAAGCCTCCTATTTGAAATGTCCGAACAAAGTTCATAAAATTAGTATGTTGCAGCAAAATGATTCAATGCAAGAGTTTAGCAGCCAAGTAAGACTAATTAGAAAAAGCAGAGTGAAAAACAAAGAATAAAAGAACAACAGCTAATAAATTCAAAGCAACTACGTGACATCATGATATGCCACACCTAAATTCTTGTGAGCAGCTTTTCTTATTTCAGCGTCACGTTCTGCTGTCAGGCTTGCACCAACCTGCTAAACACAGAACATATATAAGTTTTCCAGAAAACAATCAAAAGAGTGAAACAAGATAAAAATGCTCTTTTTGTACCTCAGCCCCATGATGATCCATCAAGAATCCAACAAGGTCAACACACTATGTCTGCATACGGTTATCGTTAGAATGCAAACCCCCCAATATGTAAGGAAATGTTTTAGTAGCGGAATAAAAATTGAAAAATTGTTTTGTCAATTCCCACATTATTTCTCAATGTTATGCCCTGACAGCAGCACATGAACATATAAAAGGTCAAAAAGGTAACTGTAGAAACTGAAATTCAGAGTATATTTTATTCATATTTTTACTATTACAGAGATATGTTTATATATACATATTAGGTATTCTAGAGTAGGAAACAGAATATTTGATTCCTATAATTGAGATCCTAAAATCTGCGTCTACCATAATTAATTCCTATAATTAAGCTCTATATCTACTAATGCACATATTTACAGATTCTGTAACACTCCCCCTCAAGTTGGAGCATAAATGTTAATCATGCCCAACTTGTTACAAATATAATCAATCCGAACCCCATTTACAGCCTTAGTGAAAATATCCCCTAACTGTTCTCCAGTCTTCACATATCTTGTAGAAATAAAGTTCTGCTGAATCTTCTCTCGAACGAAATGACAATCAATCTCAATATGTTTAGTTCGTTCATGAAACACAGGATTAGAGGCAATATGAAGAGCAGCTTGATTATCACACCATAATTGCGCTGGTAAGGACATCTGGAAACCTACTTCAGTCAAGAGTTGATATACCCATACTATCTCACACACGGACTGAGCCATAGCTCTATATTCTGATTCTGCACTAGATCGGGACACAACACTCTGCTTCTTGCTCTTCCATGATACCAAATTTCCTCCAACAAAAACACAATAACCAGTGGTGGATCTTCTATCTACCTTGGAACCTGCCCAATCTGCATCTGAAAAACATTCAATACCAGTGTGACCATGATTTTCATACAATATACCACGTCCAGGAGCACCTTTCAAGTAACACAAAATTTGCTCCAATGCTGCCCAATGATCGACTGTTGGAGATGACATGAATTGACTTACAACAGTGACAGAATATGCAATGTCAGGACGAGTCACTGTAAGATAATTCAACTTTCCCACTAATCTTCTATACTTCTCGGGTTCTTCAAACAAGTCACCATCTTTTGTAAGCTGTAGATTAGGAACTATCGGAGTGCTACATGGTCTGGCTCCCAATTTTCCTGTCTCAGTCAATAAGTCAAACACATATTTCCTCTGAGATAGGAAGATACCTTTCTTGCTTCTTGTTACTTCAATGCCCAAGAAATACTTCAACCCCCCTAAATCTTTTGTTTGAAACTGCGTGTGAAGAAATGATTTAAGAGAGGAAATTCCCACATTATCGCTTCCAGTAATAATAATATCATCAACATATACAACCAAAAGAATACTACCAGCTTCAGACTGTTTATAGAAAACTGAATGATCACATTTGCTCTTTATCATGCCGAACTTTTGAATTGCCTGACTAAATTTTCCAAACCAAGCACGAGGACTTTGTTTCAAACCATACAAAGATTTGCGAAGCCAACACACCTTTCCATACTCCCCCTGAGCAACAAAACCAGGTGGTTGCTCCATGTAAACTTCCTCTTGAAGGTCACCATGTAAAAATGCATTCTTGATATCCAGCTGGTGTAAAGGCCAATTATAGGTAGTTGCCATAGAAATAAATAAACGAACAGAGGTCAACTTAGCAACAGGAGAGAAAGTGTCAGAATAATCCACCCCATAAGTCTGTGCATATCCTTTAGCAACCAACCGAGCTTTGAGGCGAGCCACTGATCCATCCGGATTAACTTTAACTGTGAACACCCATTTACATCCAATGGCTTTCTTTCCTGCAGGTAGATTGACCAAGTCCCAAGTACCATTATCAGCTAAGGCATTCATTTCCTCTATCATAGCCTCACGCCAACCAGGATGAGATAGAGCTTCATGAGTGGTGTTAGGAATAGAAATAGAATCAAGTGATGCAATAAAGGAACAAGAAATAGGGGATAAGTGACCATAAGAAACAAAAGAAGAGATAGGATAAGTACACTGCCTTTTACCTTTTCGAAAAGCAATTGGTAGATCAATATCATTAGGAACTGGATCAGACGACGAAGAGAATGGTTCAGGACATGTATCCGAAGGTTGTTGTCGTCTAGAATACACTTGCGTAATAGGTGGTCTGGTAGGAGTAGACTCTTCAGGTAGAGAAATTTCTGAAGAACTAACAGATGTAGCAGCATCCTCTAAAGGGTGAGATGAGGTAACAGTGTACACCAACAAATCATCATCCTCCCCCTGAATGTTGTAAGTGGGAGAAGCAGAAAAGAAAGGAATGTTTTCCAAAAATGTAACATCAGATGACACCAGATATTTGTTTAGGGTGACACAAAAACACCTATATCCTTTTTGAAGACGAGAGTAGCCAAGAAACACACATTTCAAAGACTTAGGGTCTAACTTTGTGACACTAGGACGAATATCACGAACAAAACACGTACTACCAAATATTTTGGGTTTAATAGGAAATAAAGGTTTATCTGGAAAAAGAACAGTGTAAGGGATCTGACCTTGGAGAATTGATGATGGCATGCGGTTAATTAAAAAACAGGATGTGGAAACTGCATCAGCCCAAAAATGTTTGGGAACTTGCGTTTGAAATAAGAGTGCTCGAGCTGTTTCAAGCAAGTGTCTATTTTTCCGCTCAGCTACTCCATTTTGAGATGGTGTGGCAGCACAAGAGGACTGATGAAGAATGCCATTTTGAATCAAATATGACTGAAAAGATTCAGAGAAATATTCTTTGGCATTATCACTACGTAAGGTACGAATAGAAACATGAAATTGTGTTTTTATTTCAGCATGAAAGGCACAGAAATGAGAAAATACTTCAGAACGATTTTTCATTAAATAAAGCCAAGTCATACGAGAATAATCATCAACGAAAGTAACAAAATATTTAAACCCAGTTTTGGACACACTAGGACAAGGACCCCAAACATCTGAATGAACTAACTCAAAAGGAGAGTTAGCTCGTTTATTGACTCTAGAACCTGAAGACAGACGATGATGTTTGGCAAATTGACATGACTCACAATCTAACGAAGATACATGACGAAATTGTGGACATAAGGTCTTCAACACAGGTAGAGAAGGATGCCCCAATTGACAGTGAGCTTCAAATGGAGTTAAGGCACTGGAACAAGCAATGGACCTTGGCATTTGTACATCTAGTACATAGAGACCCCCAGATTCATGTCCTTTACCAATAATCTGCTTCGTCATAAGATCCTGAAATAAACAATGATCAGGAAAGAATGAGACACAACAGTTAAGCGCACGAGTGAGTTTGCTTACTGAAATTAAATTAAAGGAAAACTATGGTAAACTCAAAACAGATGACAATGAAATTGATGGGGTTAGATTAACAGTTCCAGAACCAAGAACAGATGATGTTGATCCATCTGCTAACGTAACATTAGAAGGGGATGCAAATGACTGAAAGGTTGAAAAAAGGTTAGGATTACCTGTCATATGATCTGTAGCACCAGAATCAATGACCCACTTGGATGAGGAGGAAACAAGACATGTATTTGGATTACCTGACTCAACACTGGCAGTGATAGGAGTTGATGAAGACTTTAGTGATTCTTGGTACTGGGAGAACTTGGCATACTCATCTGCAGAAATCATAATAGTCTCTTTAGATAATGAATTGGTAGCAATATTGGTCGCTGCAACATGTGTTGATTGGGATTTTGAAGCCCGATTCTGCAACTTCCTACAAGTACGCTTTGTATGGCCTGGCTCGTGACAGTAATAGCACACAATCCCTCCTGACTCATGATTACGATCAATAACTTTGTCACGGTTGCTGCTGCTCCCTCCTCTATTTTTATTATATGAGCGTCCAGTTTCAAATGCACCACTTCGACTAATAAGAGCATTGTTACTCTGAAATGATGGGGTGCTTTCTGTACGAAGTACCCTAGTAAATGTGTCATGCAGAGATGAAATTTCAGGACTAGCAAGTATCTGAGATTTGGCAGTTTCAAACTCAGATGGAAGACCAGCTAGAAAGCTCATGATGGCCATTTGTTCTCGTTGAGTTTGCTGAACCTTCACATCAGGACTAAAAGGTAACAACATATTCAGTTCTTCATAAGTTCTTTTGAAATCCATAAAATAAGATGTGATGGTTCTGTCCTGTTTTTCTGCACGATAAAAAGCTTTGCACACCTCATATATGCGAGAAAGATTACCTCTTCCAGAATACAAAAAATCTAAATATTCCATTAGCTCCTTAACAAATTCACAGTGATTAATTAAACTGACTACCTCACTTTCAATAGAATTCCGGATCTGCAAAAATAATCGAGCATCATCTCGCAGCCATGCTTGTCTAGTACCATCCGTAGGAGGAGCTTGTGTAAGGTGATCATCTTTCTCCAGACTCAACAAGTACAATCGAACCGTTTTACTCCAATCCAGATAATTAGAACCATTAAGCTTGTGTTCAGTGATTTTTGACATTACAGGAACCATCTCAGCCATGGTTATCGGTTTAATATCAGTCATAATAGTACTCAAAATAGCCGAATAAAATAAATAGCGAAAATACCCTGGTCAGAAAGAGGGATTCGTCAACAGAGACTGTTCCGGCGACGGCAACAGCGTGTGCGACGGCGAAATGCGATGGAAGATTGGGGATCTGAACGATCGGCGTCGTCTGAGTCTGACTGTGCCGGCGGTGAGAATCAACGCGCCACAGAAAAGGAGATCTGAGTGTTCGTTTTCAGAAGGAACAGGCGGCGCGTGTGGATCACGCGCTGAGCTTCCGGTGGCGGGATTTTGGGAACCTGACGATCGGCGAAGCACACTTCTTTCTAGTGTGGCGGTGAGAACTAATGGCCACTCTACACCGGTGAACTACGAAATTGCTCTCTAGGGCTAGGAAATTTCTGAATTTGCACACTTGGGCAAACCAGGCTCTGATACCATGTAGAAACTGAAATTCAGAGTATATTTTATTCATATTTTTACTATTACAGAGATATGTTTATATATACATATTAGGTATTCTAGAGTAGGAAACAGAATATTTGATTCCTATAATTGAGATCCTAAAATCTGCGTCTACCATAATTAATTCCTATAATTAAGCTCTATATCTACTAATGCACATATTTACAGATTCTGTAACAGTAACAACTGACATCATTGCAGATTGCTGCATACTTAAAGAAACAAAAAATCTCATCACATCATTCTGCAACAAAGGCACAACTAATTTTTCATAGGAAACAAAGAAATATATCTAGGAATAAATCTTATGTTGAAGATGCTTTTCAATTTGAAAAAGATTATATAATTCCAATAAAAAAATAAACAAGCATTTATCTTTCTTCAAAGAACTTACCACCATGGCAGAGCTAGCTGTTTTCAGCAGATCTGAATGGAGCTTGCCAGCCTATAGAAGGCAGCAGGGGAGGAGGGGAAAGACAAGGAAAAACACAGGGAATTGGGAGGGAAATCAGGGGGCTTCAGCCACTCTAGTCAGAACAATTGTCACTGCAGAAATTAAATTCATGTAGAACAGTTTTCACCAGATGCAACGGTTTGTCATCAGCTCCAGCTTTATTTTAAATATTATTACATGAGGCAATAGAAAGCAGTAGAGATTTCAGTTAATGAAAATTCAAGCTGTGAGATCAGGAAAAACAGACATTCACTCCCCGCCTCCCCAAAATACAAGGAACAGATAATTGTAGACAGAAACGTTCTCCTAATTTCTTTCATTCTCAATTCTTGCTGGCATACATGAATGCTTTGAAGAATGCGGTCAAGATCGACATCATATATAGTACTTTGAAGAAACTATAGAATAGGAAACAAAATTTAGCACATAACTAGCCAAAACACAAAAAAATCAATGCCAACAAACAAACAAATATATTAACAGTGCAAAATAAATGCAAATACTAGCCTAAATGTATTATCTATCATCTCAGTTACATGTCCCAGTGGGGGCAATTTTTGAACTAGGATGACTCATGCAACCACTCAAGTTATAATGAGCTCTCCAGCCCCACAACTGCTTATCAGTTTGCTACAATTAGAAAAATACTAATAAACAAACAATTTGGCTTGTCAAAACAATCTTAGAAAGCAGAGCAAGAAAGGCACCGCTAATGAAAGATACCTTGTTGAGTTTGATGAGGCATTTTACAAGCAGATCAGAAAACCTCTGATTTCTGGCAGCAAAGGACTCATTAGTCACAGGTGAAGGCCACCTTGAAGGATCTAATGGACGCAGGAGATTAATAAGGACAACAAAGGATGCAGTGCGATCAGCATTATCCTGCATGAACAATAACAAGTCAATTAAGCAAAAAATTCATCAAGCATGTTGAGTTAGATTTGAAGGACTGCAAAACAAACCTCCTCAGAAGTATATCCACAACATCAATAATTTCCCTTTTTATAGATGTAAGCTCCTGTACTTAAAAATTGATTCGATCAAGATTACATATTGACAAAGTTGAAACAGATTCAAGAACTAAAATCATGAGAAGACCACCTTCTGCAGCATCTCGAGTCCATCAACTTGCTTCTTAGAATCTGTGCAAATCCTCTCTGAAAAACCTCATCATATCATTCTGCAACAAAGGCACGTCTATCACAACTAATTTTTCAAAGGATACAAAGAAATATATCTATCCATAAATCCCAGAACAAACCTCAAGATCTTGGATCTGCTCTATCCGTGGCTCTTCTAACTTAAATCTACCAACAACTGTTCTCTTCCTTTCATTCTGTAAATTAAAAAGTTTATATAAAACATGTTCTCAGTATATTTAACACTCCACACAATATTCAATGCTTCAAATTTCATCAATCAATACCTTATTTGAATCCTTGACATTTAACAAAGCCTGTTATTGGACAGCTATATCTTCAACAGACGCAATTGAATCTGCCTTTGCACCCTTAGTTGGAATGCCCCTGTATCCAAGCCATAAAAAAAAACACACAGCACCCTCATTGCATGCAGAAATGGTTGTAACAAAAGCATGCAGAACATACCAAAGATATAGTCCTGCTTCCATGCTTCAACAAACAATTAGAAGTAGATTTCGCAACCTTCAAGCCGTGTGGAGATGTAGGCCCCATTGACATTACTTTTGCAGATTCAAGTAATACTAAGAGAAACCCAATTAGCATGCAAAATATAAACGGTGTACAAGGGGAAGGGAAAATTACTTGAACCAGTTTGCCATATACACACCATGAGATCCACAATACGCTTTCAGTCTGTCAACAATAAGAGCTAAAGCTGGACCATCACATCTTTAAGATGCTTCTCAGTCTGGAAAAGATTATATAAATCAAGAAAAAAAAATAAAGCTCAATTACAGCTTCAATCTCAAAAGTATGAGAAAGCACCAGAAGTTTTATAGGGCACACACTGCTTCTTGTCTGGTGGCTCTGATGATTTCAATAATGCACGCTTCTGCTGCCTATCAAACATTTGATGATTTATCCTATAAGAGATTCCTGACATTGATGTGCCTCAAATAGGGCGAAATTAATAAACAAATTGTGCAACACAAGCAATCAGGCAAAAAAAATGAGGTCAATAGATGACCAGCATTTATCTTTCTTCAAAGAACTTACCGCCATGGCAGAGCTCGCTGGTTTCAGCAGATCTGAATGGAGATTGCCAGCCTATAAAGGGCAGAAGGAGAGGAGAGGAAAGGCAAGGAAAACCACAGGGAAGGGAAATTAGGGGGCTACGGCCTAGGGGTTCTGGCACTCTAGTCAGAACAGTTATCACTGGAATTAGTTTCAGAATAAAGCAGTGAGAAGGGCTGCTATGTTTATTCTTTCCAGTCAATAAAGACATTTCATTGAAAGTGCTGTTGTATGTGTTCTGTGTAAATAAACCAGAAGGCTACTCTTGTTGAATGCATATTTGATTTCAGGGCAGCTAAACAAACCAGGAAGACAAGGCATTTGAGAGAACAAAATTACACCCAGCAGCTCAGGTATGTAACAGTATTTAAGGACAAGAAGCAAAATTCTCCGACGAGTTTACTTGAGCATAGATATAAAATAACTCATCCATGTTTGTCAGCCCCGACAGAAAAACTTTCATTGTAAGGTCCTTTACCCAAAAGAATTAAAACATAAATATAAAACATTATGGGAGACAATATTTACTTGTCAAGGCTGAATTATGAGATTGAAAACTCACAAATTTAATTCAAGTTTCCCCTGCATTTATATAAAACGATAAAGTTAAAGAAAGGAAGGAGAAACAATGAATAGGTTCAAATTTTGAAATTCATATCAAATGATAAACCAGTCAAATTGTCAATTGAAGTTTTAACTTTATTCAAATAAGTATTTCAAGAATATTTATAATTTATCTACTAACTGGTGAAGAAGAAGAGATATGGATGGGTCATACCTAATTTTCGGTTGACTTGATAATTTCTCTGTCAAGTTCAATCTTGGGGATATGAGCAATCTTGGACCAATCTTCACCTGTTTCTGGTTTGCATCTTTCCCTCAGTTTAGGACAAAGACCAATCTTGAGTTCTCTCAAAGAGGTGAGACGATTCATATCATCTGGTAGAGATGACAATTCTGGACAGTTAGAAATTATTACTTCTCCCAAAGTGTCTGTCGAACACTGAAGTAGCCATTGCGGCAATTTTACCAGTTGTGGTAAATTAAAAATATAAAGGAATCGAAGGGAAGGCCCTGTGCTATCGAGTTCATCATGATTGTCTGATCCTGTGCTCAAATCAAGATTAAGCCTTTCACAATCCAGGATACGAAGGTCTTCTAATGAGCTTAAGTTTCTTACACCACGTGGTAATGAGATTAAATTTGGACATTCAAAAATTATTAGTCTTCGAAGGGCGCTCAGACGACCAATATCTTCACACAAATATTCTAAATTGCTGCACCCGTAAATGATCAAACGTCGAAGAGAATTCAAGCAGCCAATTCCATTGCTTGGTAGATGCCTTTGCGTTGTTGTTAAGTCCAACAATCTAAGACTAATTAAGTACTTTACTTCTCTTGGTAACCCTTCTAATTGCTCACATTCATACAGTGAAAGATATTGCAAATTTTGTTGCTTGTAAATGGAACTTGGGAGTTTTTTAATCGGGTTTGATGCTAGTTCCAAATATCTCAAATGCATAAGATTACCAATTCCTTTAGGCACTACTTCTATACTTAGATTATATAAACGTAACATCCGCAAGAATTGAAATCTTGAAATAAGTAATTTCAAAAAAGATTGGTTAATAGTGATATCTTCTCCAATCAATGAAGAAAACAAAACACTTCTCACGTTACTCAAGCTACGTATAAAGTTCAGAGTAGCTACTTCACCATCAACACCATGAAAAAATAAATGTCGATAAGAAGTTTTGGAAGCAATTTGGTTACTCCCTTTCACTGTTAAGCACTCATTTTGGAACAATGATGTGGCAACATCATGCATCAGATCATGTATTTTAAAGCTATAATCATCATTACCAAGCTCTTCAATATCTTGAAAGAAAAATCTCCACATTAATTCTTTTATGTATTGCAGGCCTATATTTTCCAAATCTTCATTTTTATTGTGGGCATGGATAAGCCCATGGGCCATCCAAAAGTAAACCAAATCATCACTCTCAAAGTTGAAGTCTTTTGGAAACATAGAACAATAGACAAAACATTGTTTCAAAGGAGGTGATAACTTATTATAACTTATTTTAGAGTAGGTAAAATCATATTCTCCTTTTGATCCAACTTCCATACCTCATTATCTCTCACATTTATCCACTCTTGTTCAGAAGTTGAGGAATGGAGAAGACTTCCTAATGCTTTGACTACCAATGGAACACCTCCACATTTTTTTACAATTTCTTTTCCAATCTCTATAAGTTTGGGATGTTGTTTTTCTTGCCCTTCTTTAAATGCACATTTAACAAATATTGACAAACATTGATCAAGAGCAAGACCTTCTAACTTATGTGTAGATATAGTATCCATAATTGAGGCAACACGTTCACTACGTGTGGTTACTAAAATTTTACTTCCACTAACACATTCATTTAGTAAACATTTTAATTCCAACCACAACCCATGAACTTCATTCCACACATCATCCAAAACTAACAAATATCTTTCATGACTTATAATATCACGTAGTTCACTTTGCAATTGGTCTAAACTCATTTGATTATATTTTTGTCCCGTTGCAGAATTGATGATGTCAATTAAAAGTTTTTTTAAAGAAAATTCATCTGACACACAAACCCACATTCTCAAACTGAAATGGTCACTCACAAATTTATCGTCATACACCCATTTTGCAAGTGTGGTTTTTCCTAAACCTCCTATCCCAACAATAGAGATGACAGAAACATTTTCATGAGCATAACTTAGTTGCAATAAGCTTTCAATAATCATCTCTTTATCTTTATCTCTACCAATAACATTAGAATCACGAATAAAAGAGTGAGTTTCCCTATCCCAATCTATAACATGATTGCTATCGATTTTTTCAGTGAGATTAAAATCATTCTTATCAACTGTTATTTTTGCTAACCTCTTGTTGATCTCTTTAATTTTATGCCCCAACGTAAAACGGAAAACAACTGGATTTGATGATGAACAAAAGTGGCATACCTTTTTTGTAATGCTCTGACAATTCACCACTTGCTTACGCAGATTTTCCACCTCAACTTCATCTAAAACATCTTCTGCATCATAGCAAACCTCCTTAAGCTTTTCCAGCCAAACTCTCAGCTTCAGGTTATGATTCTTTTTCTCCTCAGCATCTAAGAGAACAACCTTGATAGTATTTAAACTGCCAACAAGCTGTTTTACATCATTCTTGACACCAGATGCCAAAGACACTTCATCAGAAGCAAGGGTGGTCAGCTTATTTAACACTTTCCCAGCAACAGAGACAATTATTTCTGCCATATTTTTGAACGAAGGTTGTAGGTTGTTCAGTTTTCGAAGTGGTGAAATTGAATTGTTGTATGAAATAATCACCTAAGTTCATGGCATTATATATATAGTAAGATTCCTTCTCTTGCGTACGGATTACACGAAGTATAAAATATAGTGAAGACTGGTATATATTCTTTGTTGTGCAAGAATGTAAGCTATATATCTTTCAAGTTTCTTTTGATTGTTTTGTATATTCTTTGTCCTAGATGCAAGTAAGTAAGGCTTTGAGTTTTAAAAGTGGTGTTACGTAATTTATTACGTAAATATGTAAAATAAATTTGCATGAACAAAATAAATTCAATTTAATCCCATGATCATTGCATTGGTTATGAAACACCGAATTAAATTATTTTAGGGATATCGGTCATGTTTTCTGTATTCGTAAAACTTCTGAAATATGGTTTTCAATGGATAAAACTATTGTATTTTTTGAAATATTATGTTAGGTTTTCGAGAGGGACTGAGTTAATATACAGTAAGTTATTAAACACATCTCAAAGATCCAATAAATCTTAAAATTTACACTAATATTGTCCACTTTATCATAAATTGTGAATTGTATTGGACAATTTTGAATGATCACATGAAACTTATATGTAAACTTTAATTTGATTATTCAATTATCTGAATTTATCAAAACAAATTATTATTATTATTAATATTAACACACAAAAGAAATTTTCTAACAAAATATTCTTCAGCTTTATTGTTTATAACAAAGTAAACAATGAGTTTAATTAAAGTATATATCCTTTCATTGATTCATATCTCAAAACTTTGGGAAAGGAAATTCTTTCCTTCACCCATATTCCATACTTTAATTGATTCCCTATTATCACTCATATTTCAATTCAAGTTATTAAAATAAAGGCACTAAAAAATATTATTCATTTGAATGCATATTAAATGCAAAGAGAAAAACAAATTCTTTGTTTTTACTTGTAAGGTCTTTAACTTTGTGCTAAAATATAGAATAAATTGATGTTACATATAACATGACTATGAGAAAAACAAACTCAAATTCATATTGTATAAGAGAGTTTATGCATGATTTGTATATTAATTATGAATTTATTTGCTTAATTACATTTTATTATCATATGCTTCATAAAAGAAGGACTTTTTCTTAGCAAAGTTTCAAAAGCTGGCGATGTTGTTACTCAATTTTTAAATTTGGCTTTAAACTTAACATAAGAAGGTCATTCTTGTCATTTCATCTCATTTGTATAAAGTTAGTGAAACACTTAAATCTAATCATACCCAATCTTATATAATCTCTTATATTATATAGTGGTGACCCGCATTTTGTAACAGGTTATCCAAATTCAATAAGTATTAAATCCAAATGTGAATTTTCATAGAGATATATGATAGTAGTGGTTAGAATCCTAATCGCTTGTTAGTTGAATTGATCATACTGGTTTGGTGAAGTTGCAGTTTATGGTAAAGGAGAATAAGCATAAGTAATGCAATTGTATGTGTTTATGAAAGATAGGAGTAACCTTCCGTGCATATATCAAATCCTAGTTTTTTTGTCTTATTAAAGTGAAGATACACAGGGCAATTGCAAGAGAGATCAACATCTGCATGATTGTTGACCAGTTAAAGATGTTTAAAAATATAAATTACTTATTGGAGGACAGAATTTAAGAGTGATGGCTTGTTTCCTTTAGTTTTAGTTGATATATTGAATTGCTTTATAATTTTTAATTATTTTAAATATTCTACGACATTTAATACATATTTTGTTGTTGTCCCCACGAGGATGGAAGAGAAGGGAATAGGAAATTTTCATTGCAGGAATGGAGAGGGAAAGAAAATTTTAGCCATAAGGATAAGGATTTGTCATCATCCCTCTATTAGGGATGGGGTGAGGACAGGAAAAGTCTCCCCCGTAACAAAGATTAGGGTATTCAATCCCGTCCTGTCTTGTTGCCACCCCTAAACAGGAGATAGATGGACTGGCAAATACTAGAAAGAAGCACTTTTAGAGTTGCTATTAGTATCAGACGTGATGGCAATGATTCTTCAGGCACAGAAACAAGTATTGATGATGATAAAGAAGCTGGCCAGGACATGTTTTATGCTGCAGAAGTTATTGGCTTTGGTGAGCTTTTCCAGGTTCTTCCTTCGTTGAAAGAAAACTGGAAAAAGAAACACTGGTTAGCATCCAGATTCACAAAAAATACCTTGCATATTTGTAACAACAATCGTATAAGAAACCAAGCAAAGTCGGAGCCATACCCTGTGTTAAATGTACACATTGTACTAAATTTTAGTATCTAATCACCAACTCAAAATATAGCAGGTCTTGAGATTTTTTCATGAAATATTTAAAAAATGCAACAATGATTTCAAGATGGAAATGGATGTGGGTATGTTTTGGGTTGGCTTATATATGCGGGCATTTTGGACCATTCACATTTGTTAGGCATTTTTGCTTTATCTTAATTTACATGAGCATTTTTCGCTTTATATGAGTAAGTTTTGAGTAATTAATTTAATTTTCCTTTAAATATTTAATTAAATAAATATTATTTTAGAAAAGAAATTTAATGAGTCAACCCACCGAGAACTTATGGAGCACCTTGTTAAAGACTTGACACAACACAATCTTTTATAGTGCGGGTTGTGTCGCAGGCTTTCTTTAGTGGACATCAACCCGACTTGCAAGTCTCATGCTATAGTGGGTTTTAGTATAACACTATCTGATCCGCTAACATAACAAATTGCACCAAAATTAGTATCGGGGATATTAATTAAAATAGGCAGTCGCTTTTTCGTCTAAACCTTGTTTGGCAATAATTTTGACGTTTTACCTTTTCAAGAAAATTGTATTTTTCATTCCGAAAATATCCTTCATTTAATTTCTCAACGTTTCCGTAGCATTTCGCTGATTAATTGCCTACATTTCACGATACGCATTAAAATTAAGTTATCTGTAATGAATAAAATTTATAAATTGAAAAACAGATTAATTTTTTATAAAATAATTGATTGTTGTATATTAAAAAAAATGGATATATCGAAAATGATACGTTTTTCTCAAAACAGTACGTTTCCTTTTTGAACAAATTGTGTGAAGGGGTGTGAAAATTTGGAAAGGGGTGCGGGAAGGGAATAATGCGTTAAGAGGTGCAAAAATGGATGCAAAAATTTGGAAAGGGGTACGGGTGCGGGAATAGTATAGGAATCTGAAAAGGGGTGCGGGGATCCTCGATATTATAATACTTTGTTTTGGCGCTTTCATCATTTGATTCTTTTGAGTGCATTTTCTTTCAGAACCAATTGTTGGTAAAGATTAGGTGTGTACATAGCCGGATTTAATTTGACAAACCAACCAATCAATCAGTAAAGAAGAGAAAAAGCTTCTTTAAAATGGGCCCCTGGAATCACATGTAAATTGTCTCCCAAACCGCGTTTTACGCATAAATTGATGTCACGTGTAACATGACTATGAGGTATTAATAATCATATCAAATTTATACTGTAGAAGAGAGTTTGTGCATGATTTGTATATTAATTATGAATTTGTTTGCTTAATTACATTTTATTATCATATGCTTCATAAAATAATTATTTTTTCTTAACTAAGTTTCAAACACTAGCAAAGTTGTTACTCAATTTTTAAATTTGGCTTTAAACTTAACATAAGAAGGTCATTCTTGTTATTTCATCTCATTTATATAAAGTTAGTGAAACACTTAAATCTAATCATACCCACTTTTATATGATATCTTATATTATACAGTGGTGACCCATATTTGTAACAGGTTATTCAAATTCAATAAGTATTAAATCTAAATGCGAATTTTCATAAAGATATATAATAATTGTGGTTAGAATCTTAATCACTTGTTAGTTGAATTGATCAAACTAGTTAGGTAAAGTTGTAGTTTATGGTAAAAGAGAATAAGTGACTTAAGTAATGCAATTGTACGTGCTTATGAAAGATAGGAATAACCTTTCGTGCATCTATCAAATCCTAGTTTTTTGTCTAATTAAAGTGATACATGGGGCAATTGCAAAAGTGATCAACATCTGCATAATTGTTGCCCAGTTAAAGATGTTTAAAAATGTAAATTACTTATTGGAGGACTAAATTTAAAAGTAATGGCTTGCTTCCTTTAATTTTAGCTAATATATTGAATTGCTTTATAATTTTTAATTATTTTAAATATTCTATGACATTTATTGCATATTTTGTTGTTGTTCCCACGAGGACAGAAGAGAAAGGAATAGAAAATTTTCATTGCAGGAAAGGAGAGCGAAAGAAAATTTTACCCATAAGTAAAGGATAAGGATTTGTCATCATCCCTCTATTAGGGATGGGGTGAGAACAGGAAAAGTCTCTCCCATAACAGAGATTAGGGTATTTAATCCCGTTCTGTCTTGTTGCCATCCCTAAACAGGAGATTAATGGACTGGCAAATACTAGAAACAAGCACTTTTAGAGTTGCCATTGGTATCAGACGTGATGACAATGATTCTTCAGGCACAGAAACAAGTATTGATGATGATAAAGATGCTGGCCAGGACATGTTTTATGCTGCAGAAGTTATTGGCTATGGTGTTGGCTTTGGTGAGCTTTTCCAGGTTCTTCCTTCGTTGAAACAAAACTGGAAAAAGAAACATTGGTTAGCATCCAGATTCATAAAAAATACCTTGTATATTTGTAACAACAATCGTATAAGAAACCAAGCAAAGTCGGAGCCATACCCTGTGTTAAATGTACACATTGTACTAAATTTTAGTATCTAGTCACCGACTCAAAATATAACAGGGCTTTGATTGCAATATGCAAGCACTAAATCATAGCACTGAAAAAAGAACACATAATCAATAATCATTTGCATTATACAATGAATGGCAAGAATTACATTAGGGTGACGGTTGCAATTCTGGTTCAATCTCGCTCGCTTTCCATTTCCAAGAAGACATCCTATGGCAGGGGATCATATAAGATATTGCACAGAAGTTTTTAAAGGTGTTCCATTGTTCCGCTTTTCAGTCTCTCCATCTGGGCTTGAAGTCCAGATAACGCCTTCTCGTCCGTGAATAGAACTACACCCTGTACAACATTCTCAGCACCAGGGTGATCAAACGTACGATTCTGACTGGGAAGTCCATGATTTAAGGTGTCGTTCATGTTTATTAATGGCCTGCTTCCAGCTTCGGGGTTCCGGGCAGCTGTAGCTAATTGTACAACATTCTCAGCACGAGGGTGATCTAAAGAATATGAAATATTATAGAAGATCAAACCTTCAACCGAGCATCAGTGGAATTTGTAGCAGACGACAATTTGTATGTCTCATTTCAAATATTGGATTTCATATTGATGTCTCAAGATTGGCCGTAGCATCCTAAGTTATAAAGTATATCAATATGTATGTTTGGACAAAGATTATAGACATCTAAATTTTAGGAATAATTTATGGAATACAATCACTTTACCCACAGGAAAGTGGTTATTTTTTATAAATAAATTGTGAAGTAGTGAATTTAAAATGTAAAAATAATATTCTTATGCCCTCATGTTTGAATTATTCTTTTTGTATTTGAATTTCACTAATCTTAAAATTAATTGATAAATTTGTGTTTGACACAACCTTTGCCCATAGGAAGGTTAGTCTTTATCAATATTTTAGATTTATTTTTCTACTTTGTTATATAAAATTTACATATTTCTTGGTTTATTGCAGTCTTTCCAACTGCTTTGTTTAACAATACTTCTCATATTCTAATGCTAAATGGTGATAATTTTGTTGATTGAAAAGAACAAATTCTTTTAACACGTGAGTGCATGGATCTTGACTTGGCCATCCGTGAGGAAGAGCCTCTTGCTCTCACAGAATCAAGCACGCCGCAACAAATTGCTTATTATGAACAATGGAAAAAATCCAATCGCTTAAGCATGATGCTCATGAAGGCTCATGTGAGCAAAAGCATTAGGGGATTAGTCCCTGAATGTAAGAAGGCCAAGGATCTAATGAAAGCAATTGAAGAACA
Source organism: Mangifera indica (assembly GCF_011075055.1). Taxonomy (NCBI): domain Eukaryota; kingdom Viridiplantae; phylum Streptophyta; class Magnoliopsida; order Sapindales; family Anacardiaceae; genus Mangifera; species Mangifera indica. The sequence continues at coordinate 194,697 of NW_025401124.1, forward strand.
ATTTGTAACTTCTAATAAGGCATTAGCAAGCACCCTTATGAAGAAGCTTTCAGGAATGAAATTTGACAATTCTAAGGGAGTGCGTCAGCATGGTATGAGGATGAGAGATATTGCTACCAAACTCAAATCTTTGAACATTGATGCTTTAGACCCTTTTCTTGTACACTTTGCCCTTAACTCTTTGCTTATGGAGTATAGCCCCTTCAAGATTTCCTACAATACACATAAGGAAAATTGGTCAGTCAATAAACTTTTGACCATGTGTGTACAAGAGGAAGAAAGATTGAAACATGAAAAACTTGATATGAAACAAGAAAACGCTAATCTTGTGACTCGTGGAAATAGGAATAAGAAAAATATGGAACTACTCATGTGAGCAATCACTCTGCCTAAAGCCAGCAGAAAGAAGTTTCATACAAGAATATGGCCTATGATTATACAGAGCTTATGCTAAGAATTAGAGCAGTTATATTTTACAGACTACATCCATCCGCAACTAAAATAACATTGGCTGCAAAAGGGGATTCTGGCACAAATGCTTTCAAGCAGAATAACCATCAATTGCAAAAGCACTAGAAACACTGATCTCTTTCAGATTTTTTTTCTACAGGTCTTTTATGTGATACACATAAAAGATTACTTGCTGCAGGACAAGCTTCCTACTTGTCAACTAGATCATCTGAATCATTAGATGAGCTACAAAAGAGCATTTTTTATATTGATGCTGGCCTAGAAAAGAAACTAATATTCAAGTAAAATGAGTTATTAAAATATTCTCCTTCTAAGAGATGGACTATATTCAAGCAAAATATTATCTTTTTGCCCGTAGTCTTGAATGAACTATATTTATGCTTCTAATAATTTGAAAATTAAATTAAGAGTGTGATTTTGGTAAAATTAAGAAGTAGAACTTAATAATAATTCAGTTTATCCACCACAACAGTTTCAAAAATTGGTCACAATCTATTATTAACCTTAAACTCCTCTCTCTGTACACTATAACGGGTAAATTTTAAGCCAATTTCCCTAAAAATTGGTCACATTATACTAAATTTTAGTATCTAGTCACCAACTCAAAATATAACAGGTCTTGAGATTTCTTCATGAAATATTTCAAAAATGCAACAATGATTTTGAGATGGAAACGGATGTGCGTATGTTTTGGGTTGGCTTATATATGCGGCATTTTGGACCATTCACATTTGCTAGGTATTTTTGCTTTATCTTAATTTACATGAGCACTTTTCGCTTAATATGGGTAAGTTTTGAGTAATTAATTTAATTTTCCTTTAAATATTTAATTGAATAAATATTATTTTAAAAAAGAAATTAAATGAGTCAACCCACCAAAAGCGCATGGAGCACCACGTTAAAGACTTGACATAACACAATCCGTTATAATGTCGATTGTGTCACAGGCCTTCATTAGTGGGCACCAACCCAACTTGTAAGTCTTATATTATAGTGGGTTTTAGTACAACACAATCTGATCCGCTAACGCAACAGATTGCATCAAAGTTAATATCACATAACTCGATCCAATTTGTCACCACCTCTACGAACACGTAATAAAAGCATTAAAATGACATATTATATCTTGAAATAACAAAGATATGCTTTTGAGTCATCATTTTTGTCTAGAAATAAAAAACATATACGTTAACGACTTATCTCCCTCGTTGCATTAAGTTTTTGTTTTATCAACACCCACCAATTTTCACGTATACAATCACGTATACAACTTTTCAACTTTGAATATGTCCACTCTGTGAAGTCCCCCCAAAAATAGAGAAAAATCTCCTTGCAACGACCTTTGAAGGCCTCTTTTTTATGCTTTCTATGGCCTGATTCTCACTCATGTAAACCAGCAGTCTTCTTCATGAATAGAATGAACGATGACAACAAAAACTTTCTTTTGATATTTTGACGTTTAAATAATTTTCTTATTCTGGATACGCTTTCATATGGCTGGTCTCTTTCACATTGTTTCTTTGTACATTTTGATGACAACAGTCATTCTTCTGTTCCCGAATCAGTAAAATAGAAAAGAGGATTTTTAAACAGCCTGCATCAAAGAGAACATCTCATGAGCTGATGCTCTCTTGTTGTTTTTGTTAAGCAAAGTTCACTCAAGCTTACTTCACGAAACAGAGGCAGAAAATACAGAGAAAACAGAAGCTACTGAAAGTATATTTTTTTCAGAGAGAGAGCTTCATTATATTGATAAACTAAAGATTACATATACAAGCATTAGAGTAATTCTTTTATATTGTGATAAGTACATTGAGACCATACTTTGCTGCAAAAAGAATTCTTAATTTATGGATCACCATACATGTCATCACCAACTATACCTAATCTAGTTGGACTTTAGTTTAAACCAAAAAGTGCTTTAGTTCAAAAACAAACTCAACTAACTAACACTCCTCCTTTGAGATTGTTTTTAAGACACCAAGCTTCAGCCTCAAATTTTCAAATTGAGGTTTGGGAAGAGCCTTGGTCATAATGTCAGCTAGCTGATTTGATGAGTTGCAATGTTCCAAAACAATTTCTCCCATTTTGGCAGCTTCTCTTATGGCATGATATTTGACATTAATATGTTTAGTTCTGCCATGCTGAATTGGATTTCTGGAGATGGCTATGACAGCTTTGTTATCAACATAAATTGTTACTCCTTTGTCCATGGACTGATCTAGATCAGTTAATAGTTTTTTCAGCCATATAGCCTGATTGCTTGCTGCTGCTAGTGCCACATATTCTGCTTCGGCAGTTGACTGTGCCACAATATCTTGTTTCTTTGAATTCCAACAGAAAATGGTTTCACCAAATGAAAAACAGAAACCTGAGGTGCTTTTGTAGTCATCATTACTGCCAGCCCAGTCACTGTCTGAATATCCAACTAGATTTCTGCTTTGATGGTTTGAAAACCATAGGCCATAGTTGATTGTACCTTTGACATATCTTAGTATTCTTTTTGCTGCACTCCAGTGAAGATTGCTTGGTTCTTGCATAAATCTAGATAGCAATGAAGTAGCAAACATGATGTCTGGTCTACTTGTACAAAGGTATAACAAGCAGCCTATAAGTCTTCTGAATTTAGTTGCATCAGTCTTTTCTGCTTCATCATTCTTCATTAATTTTTCATTCACTGCCAAGGGAGTAGCAACTTCCTTACATTCATTCATATGAAACTTCCATATTAGATCTCTAGAATATTTGCTTTGTGAAACAAAAATCCCATTAGATTTTTGAAGAATTTCTAAGCCTAAGAAATACTTCATCTCACCCAAGTCAGACATATCAAACTCTTGCTGCATTTCTTGCTTGAATTTTTGAATTGAAAGCAAATCTCCTCCTGTCACTAGGAGATCATCAACATACAAGGACACAATTATTTTCACTTCACCATTGATCCTTTTAACATACAAGGTGACTTCATTTTGGCTGCAAGAAAAACCTTGATGCAGTAGGTAAGTATGAATTCTGATATACCAAGCTTTGGGGGCTTGTTTGAGTCCATATAAAGCTTTATGTAGCTTATATACATGATCCTCTTTGCCTTGAACTTTAAAGCCTTCAGGTTGATCTATGTATATTTCTTCTTCCAGCAGGCCATTTAAGAATGCTGACTTTATATCTAAATGATACAGCTTCCATCCATGTTTGGCAGACAAGGCAATCAAAAGTCTTATGGTATCATATCTTGCAACAGGAGAGAAAGTGTTAGAAAAATTTGTTCCAGCTTGCTGTTGATATCCTTTAACCACAAGTCTTGCTTTAAGCTTGTTGACTGTACCATTAGGATTCAGCTTGGTTCTAAAAACCCATTTAACACCAATAACTTTATGGTTTGCTGGTTTGTGAACTAAACTCCAGGTGCAGTTTTTAGTTATCATATTGAGTTCTTCCTTTATGGCTTCTGTCCAGGCCTGATTGCTGGAAGCTTCTTCATAGGTTTCTGGTTCAGTTAACCCCAGGTTGCATCTTTCATAAATATCATCAAGTGATCTTATTCTGGATTCTGGAATTTCCTCCTCATCATCACTTATGTCAAAAGAGTTTGATGGTTCCATGATCAGTTTTGGCTTAACACTTATATCAGAAGGATTTTCAGACTTTTCTTCCCAATTTGGAACTCCATATTCATCAAACTTTACATCCCTACTAACCAAGATAGTTTTGGTTTGAGGATTGTAAACTCTATAGCCTTTGGTAACATGGCTATAGCCAATGAATATTCCCATTTCAGCTTTGGTGTCAAGTTTGTTCCTTTTTTCTTTTGGAATAGAGACATAACAAGGGCTTCCAAATACTTTCAGATGATCCACTGAAGGTATCCTCTCATGCCAAGCTTGATAAGGTGTTGAATGTTTTAAGGTTCTTGTTGGAAGCAAGTTTAACAAATAAATGGCAGTGTTAGCAGCTTCTGCCCAAAACACCTTAGGTAATTTCTTCTCAAATAGCAGACATCTAGTCATGTCCAAGACTGATCTGTTCTTTCTCTCACTCACTCCATTTTGTTGAGGAGTGTAAGGAGTTGTTAATTGATGGATGATTCCTTCAGAGTTACAAAAATCAGTAAACAACTTGGAGGAATATTCAGAACCATTATCTGTTCTGAGCACTTTTAATTTACAGCCTGATTGAGTTTCAACTTCAGTCTTAAACCTTTTAAAGGTTTCAAAAACTTCTGCCTTTTGTTTCAGAAAATAACCCCAGCAAAACCTAGTCATATCATCAATGAACAAAACATATATTTACTACCACTCAATGAAGGTATGCTAAAAGGACCACAAAAGTCAGAGTGAATGAGTTCCAGCTTCTGTTTTGATCTCTATTTGCTGTTTGAGAAAGGTAGTCTGGTTTGTTTACCTAATTGACATACCTCACAAATGTCATTTTCTGATTTTATGTAAGGTAAGTCAGTTACCAGCTCTTCATCATGCATTGATTTTAAGGTTGAGTAGCTAAAGTGTCCTAGTCTTTTATGCCATAAGCTAGAACTATCATTGCCACATCTAGCTACATTTGCATGTGAATTTTCGAAATTGATAGCAAAACTCTTATCTTTCATCTTAACTGTCATGAGTTCACTGCCTTTAGAATCAGAAATGATGCAACAATCTTTTTTGAATTGCAAAGTGTAGCCCCTTTTCATCATTTGACCAAAATCAGAAATGATGCAACAGTCTTTTTTGAATTGCAAAGTGTAGCCCCTTTTCATCATTTGACCAACACTAAGCAAATTAAAATTTATTTTAGGCACATAAAGTACATCATGGATAACTTTTGTACCTGAGCTTGTGCTTATTGAGGCAGAACCTTTACCTTTCACATCAAGAAGGTCCTCATTTCCAATTCTAACCTTGGAGATGAAGCTTTCATCCAAATCAACAAGGAGTGTAGAATCATAAGTCATATGACTTGAACATCCACTGTCAAGTAGCCATGATGTTTGAGTATTTTGAGTTGCACAACAGGTGGCCACAAATAAACTTTCATTTGATACTTCTTGTTTCTCCACAACTTGAGCTTGTTGAGGAGTTTGATTTTGGCTTCCCTGTTTGCTTTTGCATACTCTATCAACATGACCATATTGATAGCAAATTCTACATTTAACATTGGGTCTGAACTAGCAATAATTTGGTGAATGGCCCTTCTTCTTGCAGTGAGGGCAAGGTTTATACTTTCTCTTTTTTTCACCTTGGAATTTTCCTTTCTCCTTTTTATCTTCCTTCTTGTCACTGTTCTGCCTTTTGCTTGAATTTGTGCTTATATTCTGCTCTTGCATCTTTACTGCTAAAGCACTTTCAGTTTGCTCCTCCAGCCTTAATGCTCTCCTCTGGTCCTGAGCCTTAAGAGCATTAATCACTTCTGAAACAGTCAATTCAGTGAAGCTTTTTGAATCTTCCAAAGAGGAGATTTTTGCTTTATATCTTTCAGGAACACTTACTAAGAGTTTTTCAACTATTCTCTTGTCTTCAAGTGTTTCTCCCAAGAGCCTTATTTGATTTACTACATTCTGAATTCGATCAGAATATTCTTTTATGGTTTCTGACTCCTTCATCTTCAGCATTTCAAACTCTTTTCTCAAGTTCAAGACATTCATCAATCTTGATCTCTCACTCCCTAATGAATCCTCCTTTAACTTATCCCAAGCCTCTTTTGCTGTCTCACATGCCATAATCTTAGTGAAGACAGCATCAGTTACACTTTGGTGAATGGTTGACAATGCTCTTGGAGCCTTGGTTAATTCCTCCTCATGTATCCTTATTTGATTCAGGGTTGGATTTGGCCCCAAAGTTGGAGGTTCCTTTTCTTCCTCTACAAACTGCCATAGTCCCAATCCTCTCAAAAAAGCCTTCATTTTTACAGCCCAGATTTGGTAATTTTCACCATTATATAATGGAGGTGAAAGAGAGGAATGAGATGATAAGGAAGCCATTGCGGGGAGGATAGTTAAGTAACTGATTATAAAAGATACAGAGGCAAGAAAAGATTTGAAGCAGTAGGATTCAAGAGACACACCCCTTAAGACCTCAGCAGCTCTGATACCATGTTGTTTTTGTTAAGCAAAGTTCACTCAAGCTTACTTCATGAAACAGAGGCAGAAAATACAGAGAAAACAGAAGCTACTGAAAGTATATTTTTTTCAGAGAGAGAACTTCATTATATTGATAAACTAAAGATTACATATACAAGTATTAGAGTAATTCTTTTATATTGTGATAAGTACATTGAGACCATACTTTGCTGCAAAAAGAATTCTTAATTTGTGGATCACCATACATGTCATCACCAACTATACCTAATCTAGTTGGACTTTAGTTTAAACCAAAAAGTGCTTTAGTTCAAAAACAAACTCAACTAACTAACATCTCTGTCAAAGGGACTTCAGATGGCTGATTTGTATCAGCCATGATAGAAGCTAGCATTTGGTGCCTCCTCTGCTCATAAGCTTTCCTTCGGTTGGATTCAAGGATTATAAGGAGAGCAGTAATGTCAGCAGGGCATACTCCTCCCACTCTACTTGCTTGACCAATGGTTTGTGGCCTCACCTGAAAGCAAGAAAATCCAAATTAAGATTGGCATTATTATTGGAGAATCCTGCAACTTTATATGCTCCAATAATGATGGAAAACACACGGTTATCAAATAAAATGCATTTTCCTACGAATATTTAAACAACAATGCATTTACAGTAGAAAATACATAAAGACTTCATCCACTGTTTTCAAATTTCATTGGAACCAAGCTCTCCAGCTCTTTGGATTTGGGTAATACAGCTTGATGTTGAAAACACAAGTAAAACTTTACAATTAAAGGTTGAAGCCAGTACTGATTCTATCCACCAGCTAAACTATTAGTTTTGCTAATACATCCATGGCATATCCCTAACTGGTATGAAACAGTTTTCATAATCTCCATAAACTTCCAGTGCAATGTCTTTGAACAAGCTATCATTACATTAAGAATATAGATTCCTAAGATAATCAATAAAAACTGCACTGTGCAGGCCTCCACAAAAGTGCACACAGAAGTCACGTGAAAGCATATATGTACTTCTAAATTTACCTAAACTGATTCTTGTAAACGGAGATACACAATAGATGTGACCGCAAAGAACCCAAAATGAAAATAGAAGTGTTTGCAAATTTTTTTTTTTTTTAGTAAGTATATTAAAACCATGCCCTGGGAGGGGAGAAAAACTAACAACCTAAGCTCACCCAACAAAATAAAAGGGCAGCCAAAAACTAGGTATAAGATGTAAAAAGAAAAAACCAAGGAAAAAAATTAAGAGACTCAGCAAGAGAGGGTAATGAGGAACTTTCCTCCTCTTGAAATACTATCTGAGTTCCCACAAAAATAGAGTTCAAGAGGAGAAGCCAACTCAAAACACCACACCAAACAAAGAATGAGGTCTAGAAATGAGCTATAATTTTGTAGGAATCTAGCTGTAATCCAAGTGACTTAGGCTTATAGTTAAAAAGTCTAGGCATAATCCCATGAACCTCCAATTCTAATTTGTATTATACACTGACACTGCATGAGATCCTCTCAAACACAGAAACTAAAAAGCAAGAAAGATCCTCCTGATTTGCCAATAGTAGAGTGTATGTGTGCTGTTGTTGTTGTCGTGAAGTTCAGTATCCAGATTATATATGCTACAAACCTTAGAAAGTTTCTCACGTGTTTCTAGAGACAGAGTTGTCATTGTATAGTAATACAATTCCCTCATACCTTCCTCTCACCTAAAGTTTCAAAAATAACTATTTTCCCTAGAGGGTTTGCATTTTCTCTCTTGTTGCTTCTCTGGCAACTGGAGCCGAACAACCTCCACCCTTCCATTTCCCAGACAAGAACAAATTATCGATGAGGATTTGTGCGTCGCATAAATCGCATCGGCCAATGCACAGATCAAAAAGGTATTGTGGACAAGCGTATTTGTCATGTATTTAAATTTATAGGGATTGTAAGAGTGTTTTTGTAGGTTTCTAAAGTTATATGGGAATGACTACTATATAACCTGAAGTCCAAAAAATTATAATGAACTTATTTAAACAAAAAATATGAGACCCAAATTGGCAAAATTGAATCTCTGACTCAAAAATTTTTTTATGGGTCTAAGATTGAACAAGTTAGACCCAATTTAGTTGGCCCAATTGATGGACTTCTTTATTTTCATGCCAATAATGGTTGTAAATGTTTATATAATTTTCATCTATTAACATCATGTAATGATTGAAATTATGTAAAATTTTAAGATTGATTAGAGTTTTGCTATTTTTGGAGATGTAATGATAAATTTTTAAACTGTCACAAATATATTAATAATTTGATATTTATATGAAATGTTAATGATAGTTTTATAATTTTAATAAAGTGAAAAAGTCATTCCAAAAAAATCAAATAAAATTCACTACAAAATTAACGGACGGATAGAAATTTGATTTTATGAATTTAAAAAGTGAAAATTTGTCATATCATCAAACCTCAGTTGGGATATAGTCATTTAGCCATTAAATAATAAATAATATAGAGATAATAATAATAGATACAAATAAACTACCATAACACCTATCCTACAAATCCACAATAATGGTTGTCGTCTACTATAATTAGATAAGTCAAAATTTCTATTGCAACCAAGATATTCAGATGAAGATTGTGCAAGGCCTCTATTTTTGTTTTGATGAAAAATATAAACCTAATCACTGATGTTGATTTAAGTAGCTATGAACGATATTTTAGGAGGATGAAGCCGAGGAATGAACAGAAGATGACAGTGACGAAGTTCACACAATGGAAGATAGAGTAATTGGGCTATTGCAAAATTTGGTAGTCGAAAGAGGCTCACCAAAAACAATGAAAATCAAAGGCAAAATTCTGGGTGAATCGCTGATTGTGCAGCGACAAATTTCCAAGTAACATTGAGAGATGGACAATGTGTAAAAGTAGTCGAATCTATCATAACGTTCGATTAGAATTGGATGACATTGAGTTTACCCAAGATTTTATTTTCCCTTCTAATTAGGGAATGCCAATGTGATCCTAGGAGTTAATTGACTGTCATCATTAGGAAAGGTCCAAAGCAATTGGAAAATGCAAACCATGTGATTCAAATGGCAAGGAGGACAAATTCAGATTACAGGGGATCCCACCATGTTGACCATGGAAGCTTCATTCAAGGGAATGTGGAAGTCCATCAAAAGGGCAATAGCGGGTTCTGGATTGAGTTCACTGACATGGACAGATTGGAATATTAGGAGGGGGCAGAAGACCACTTGACAACATCAACCCTATTAAAAAATTTCAACACTTATTTGTAGAATCAGATGGTTTACCACCTCAGCACTAGCATGATCTTGTCATTTGCCTGGTTGGTGGAGCCCAACCCCTAAATATTTGATCGTATCGATATCCTCTCCATTAGAAAATGAAGTGGAAAGGCTAGTACGTGAGATGCTTCAAGCAGGTATCATCAGACCAAACATTAGTCCTTTTTCCAAGTCTAGTTTTGCTTGTTTGTAAGAAAGATTGTGGATGGCAATTTTTGTAGACTACCGCACTTTCAACGAGTTGACAATCCTAGATAAGTTCTCTATCCCTGCTATTGATGAATTATTGGATGAATTGGGATTAACAACTGTTTTTAGTAAAATTGATTTGAAATTTAGGTATCACCAAATTCTAATAAAAAAAACCGACATTGAAAAACAACCTTTCTAATGCATAAGGGTCGCAACAAGTTCCTCGTCATGCATTTTGGCCTATCTAATGCCCTCACCACCTTCATGTCTTTGATGAATGAAATATTTCAGGAACACCTTTGAGATTTCATATTGGTATTTTTTGATGATATATTGATTTATATAGTAGGAATTTTAATGAGCACTTAGCACACTTGGAGACAGCCTTGAGAATTTTTTCTAAGCATCAGTTGGTTTTGAACCAAAAAAAAATGTTCTTTTGCCATAGTCAGATTAGAATATTTAAGTCATATCATTTTAATTGATGGCGCAATCGTGGGTCCTAAAAAAATATAATGTATGGTGAAGTGACCACAACCTCGGGACATAAACGAGTTTAAACGATTTTTGGCTCTTACAGAATACTATTGATGATTTGTTCACAATTACTGTCAAAATGTTGCACCATTGACTCAGTTATTGAAAAAGAACTCCTTCCATTGGAATGATGAGGCAAAAATTGTTGTCACAAAATTAAAACTAGCCATGACTACAGTTCCAATTTTAGCCATGTCAGACTTCACTAAAGAATTTATTGTGGAAATTGTAGGAGCAGTATTAATGTAGGAATGACGATCAATCTCATATATGAGTCAAGCCTTAACTCCTTGAGCCTAGGCAAAATCTGTATGTAAAAGAGAATTGATGACAATAGTTCTAGCCTTGCAAAAATGGAGGTATTATTTATTAGGATGACATTTCATAAAAGCTTAAAGTACTTTATAGGGCAAACAATAATCAATGGTGATAAACCAAAAGAGGTCATGAAACTCTTAGGCTATGACTTTGATAGTCAGTACTGTCCAGGGGTTGAAAATAAAGCAGTTGATGCACTATAATGCCACGAACCTCTGTAGCATTGTCAATTATGAAGTAGTGAATTTAAAATGTAAAAATAATATTCTTATGCCCTCATGTTTGAATTATTCTTTTTGTATTTGAATTTTCGACAATTTTTGTGTTTTCCGACAACCAAAAATGGCAAAGAACGTTAGTATATCTTCCGTCCTTTTGTTTGAATTAAGTTATTATTCATATTATTGAGATTTAAGTGAGAATTTGCGGTTTAAAGCCTTAGGGTTTCAATTTTGAACAATGTTTGAAATGTTTTGATTTTTGGTTGTTTTGCTTGAATTGCTTGAGGGGTTTTGTGTTATTGGATGTGCAGATTTGATTTGTGTTGAAATTAGAGATTGAAATGACGATTTTTGGTCAGAAAATGGATTAGATCTGCCGACGCTGCCATGGGATAGGGGGGAAATTTAATGTTTGCAAAATTTTAGGGGGAGGGGGAACAGGGGGAGATCTACGAGGGTCCATGTGAAATTTTACACTGAACCGTGGGCAGGCCGTGAAAACCGTGGGTTGGGTGGAAATTAACTTTTTTAAAACTATAGGGTTTGTATGAGACAGACTTTAAACGACCATAACTTTTGATCTGGGAGAAGTTATGGGGCTTATAATATATCAACGTGAAGCTCATTTCGAGCTCTATAACAACAACCAGCTTTGCTGGTTGAACCAAATTTGGAGGCCAAAATAAAACTGTTTCAATGTGTATTATGCAGTTTTTTTATTTTATCAAATTTAGGATTTTCGGTTTTTATGATTTTGAGTTTGTTTGTGACCAGACTAGACTTTTTTCATATGTAATTTTCAAATTTGATATTTGTAATTATGATATGCGTTTTTAGACACGTTTTACGATGTAATTACAAAATTTTGATCAATTTTTTGGTTTTCTCGTTCATAAGCTATTTGAACGTGTAGTTTTCAAAATTTAGATTTTTTTTTTTAGATTTTCGAGTAATTTTTTTATTATTAACATTCTAAGGTATTTCAATATATCTATTTATTCATAACATGTTATTTTCAATATAGTTTTTATGAATTAATTTTTTCGATTTGAATTTAGAAATGTGAATTTCTTCTTTCCAAATGAACCTGTAGTGATTGATATTAAATAAAAATAATAGTGAAAGTAAGTATTTAAGTGATTTAAGACATGTATGTAATCAGAGTGAGAGTAAAAGTGAGAGGGTTTATATATATGAGGGGAAGGGTAATTTTGGTATTTTAGAAAAAGCTATGGGCATTTTTGCTTAGGAATAGGGAATTTGGGTATTTTTGCTTGAAAATAGTGAATTTGAGCATTTTTGCTTAATGGAGGGGTATTTTGGGCATTTTTTATAATTTCCCTAGTCTTTATCAATATTTTAGATTTATTTTTCTGTTTTGTTATATAAAATTTACATATTTCTTGGTTTATTACAGTCTTTCCTGTTGCTTTGTTTAACAATACTTCTCATAGTCTAATGCTAAACGGTGATAATTTTGTTGATTGGAAAGAACAAATTCTTTTAACACTTGAGTGCATGGATCTTGACTTGGCGATCCGTGAGGAAGAGCCTCTTGCTCTCACAGAATCAAGCACGCCGCAACAAATTGCTCATTATGAACAATGGAAAAAATCCAATCGCTTAAGCATGATGCTCATGAAGGCTCATGTGAACAAGAGCATTACGGGACCAGCCCCTGAATGTAAGAAGGTCAAGGATCTAATAAAAGCAATTGAAGAACAATTTGTAACTTATAATAAGGCATTAGCAAGCACTCTTATGAAGAAGCTTTCGGGAATGAAATTTGACAATTCTAAGGGAGTGCGTGAGCATATTATGAGGATGAGAGATATTGCTACCAAACTCAAATCTTTGAACATTGATATTTTAGACTCTTTTCTTGTACACTTTGCCCTTAACTCTTTGCTTATGGAGTATAGCCCCTTCAAGATTTCCTACAATACACATAAGGAAAATTGGTCAGTCAATAAACTTTTGACCATGTGTGTACAAGAGGAAGAAAGATTGAAACATGAAAAACTTGATATGAAACAAGAAAACGCTAATCTTGTGACTCGTGGAAATAGGAATAAGAAAAATATGGAACTACTCATGTGAGCAATCACTCTGTGTAAAGCCAGCAGAAAGAAGTTTCATACAAGAATATGGCCTATGATTATACAGAGCTTATGCTAAGAATTAGAGCAGTTATATTTTACAGACTACATCCATCCGCAACTAAAATAACATTGGCTGCAAAAGGGGATTCTGGCACAAATGCTTTCAAGCAGAATAACCATCAATTGCAAAAGCACTAGAAACACTGATCTCTTTCAGATTTTTTTTCTACAGGTCTTTTATGTGATACACATAAAAGATTACTTGCTGCAGGACAAGCTTCCTACTTGTCAACTAGATTTTTTTTCGTGTTTCTTTTTCTTCTTCACCCCACCAGCCTTGACATCCAAAGCTCTTCCTTTAAGCTTCAGTTTCCCAGTTACAACATTATCATATGATGACATTTTCCCTGTCAAATTGAAACAATTTATCAATGTCTGAGCCCCAAATTTACAGACAAATTCATATGATTTCTACTCAAATATGTTTAAATTCAAAACCTTTTGAGCATCGACACATAACTATTCAATTAAAACAAAAACCCAGATTGAAACAAAAACAAGAGCCCGAACGTCTCCTTAATATAAATTCCGGAAATTCGTACATGATATACCCCTTCGGTTTCGAATGAACCCAAGAAAAGTGTGAGATTTCAATTCGACGATTTTTGAAACCGAGGGAACGAAAATTTTTCCGAAAACTCCCAAAAGGAAAGGAAATTATCTTTTTACCCGTAGTCTTGAATGAACTATTTTATGCCTCTAATAATTTGAAAAATAAATTAAGAGTGTGATTTTGGTAAAATTAAGAAGTAGAACTTAATAATGATTCAGTTTATCCACCACAACAGTTTTAAAAATTGGTCACAATCTATTATTAACCTGAAACTCCTCTCTCTGTACACTATAACGGGTAAATTTTAAGCCAATTTCCCTAAAATTTGGTCACATTGTACTAAATTTTAGTATCTAGTCACCAACTCAAAATATAACAAGTCTTGAGATTTCTTCATGAAATATTTCAAAAATGCAACAATGATTTCGAGATGGAAATGGATGTGGGTATGTTTTGGGTTGGCTTATATATGCGGGCATTTTTGCTTTATTTTAATTTACATGAGCACTTTTCGTTAATATGGGTAAGTTTTGAGTAATTAATTTAATTTTTCTTTAAATATTTAATTGAATAAATATTATTTTAAAAAAGAAATTTAATGAGTCAACCCACCAAAAACGCATGAAGTACCACGTTAAAGACTTGACATAACACAATCTGTTATAATGCCGATTGTGTCACAGGCCTTCATTAGTGGGCACCAACCTGACTTGTAAGTCTTATACTATAGTAGGTTTTACTACAACACAATTTGATCCTCTAACACAACAGATTGCATCAAAGTTAGTATCACATAACTCGATCCGATTCGTTATCACCTCTACGAACACGTAATAAAAGCACTAAAATGACATTATATCTTGAAATAACAAAGATATGCTTTTGAGTCATCATTTTTGTCTAGAAATAAAAAATATATATGTTAACGACTTATTTCCCTCCTTGAAAACTTTGAATATGTCCACTCTGTGAAGTCCCCCCAAAAATAGAGAAAAATCTCCTTGCAACGACCTTTGAAGGCCTCTTTTTTATGCTTTCTATGGCCTGATTCTCACTCATGTAAACCAGCAGTCTTCTTCATGAATAGAATGAACGATGACAACAAAAACTTTCTTTTGATATTTTTACGTTTAAATAATTTTCTTATTCTGGATCCGCTTTCATATGGCTGGTCTCTTTCACATTGTTTCTTTGTACATTTTGATGACAACAGTCATTCTTCTGCTCCCGAATCAGTAAAATAGAAAAGAGGATTTTTAAACAGCCTGCATCAAAGAGAACATCTCATGAGCTGATGCTCTCTGTCAAAGGGACTTCAGATGGCTGATTTGTATCAACCATGACAGAAGCTAGCATTTGGTGCCTCCTCTGCTCATGGGCTTTCCTTCGGTTGGATTCAAGGATTATAAGGAGAGCAGTAATGTCAGCAGGGCTTACTCCTCGCACTCTACTTGCTTGACCAATGGTTTGTGGCCTCACCTGAAAGCAAGAAAATCCCAATTAAGATTGGCATTATTATTGGAGGATCCTGCAACTTTATATCCTCCAATAATGATGGAAAGCACAGGGTTATCAAATAAAATGCATTTTCCCACGAATATTTAAACAAAAATACGGTAGGTTTTGCTTTTACAGTAGGAAATACACAAAAACTTCATCCACTGTTTTCAAATTTCATTGGAACCAAGCTCTCCAGCTCTTTGGATTTGGGTAATACAGCTTGATGTTGAAAACACAAGTAAAACTCATTTACAATTAAAGCTTGAAGCCAGTACTGATTCTATCCACCAGCTAAACTATTAGTTTTGCTAATAAATCCATGGCCTATCCCTAACTGGTATCAAACAGCTTTCATAATCTCCATAAACTTCCAGTGCAATGTCTTTGAACAAGCTATCATTACATTAAGAATATAGATTCCTAAGATAATCAATAAAAACTGCACTGTGCAGGCCTCCACAAAACTGCACACAGAAGTCACCTGAAAGCATACATGTACTTCTAAATTTACTTCAATTGATTCTTGTAAACGGAGATACACAATAGATGTGACCGCGAAGAACCCAAAATGAAAATAGAAGTGTTTGCAAATTTTTTTTTTTTTTAATAAGTAGGTTAAAACCATGCCCTGGGAGGGGAGAAAAACTAACAACCTAAGCTCACCCAACAAAATAAAAGGGCAGCCAAAAACTAGGTATAAGATGTACAAAGAAAAAACAAAGGAAAAAAGTTAAGAGACTCAGCAAGAGAGGGTAATGAGGAACTTTCCTCCTCTTGAAAGACTATCTGAGTTCCTACAAAAATAGAGTTCAAGAGGAGAAGCCAACTCAAAACACCACACCAAACAAAGAATGAGGTCTAGAAATGAGCTATAATTTTGTAGGAATCTAGCTGCAATCCAAGTGACTTAGGCTTATAGTTAAAAAGTCTAGGCATAATCCCATGAACCTCCAATTCTAATTTGTATTATACACTGACACTACATGAGATCCTCCCAAACACAGAAACTAAAAAGCAAGAAAGATCCTCCTGATTTGCCAATAGTAGAGTGTATGTGTGTTGTTGTTGTTGTTGTTGTGAAGTTCAGTATCCAAATTACATATCCTACAAACCTTAGAAAGTTTCTCACGTGCTTCTAGAGACAGAGTTGTCATTGTACAGTAATACAATTTCCTCATACCTTCCCCTCACCCAAAGTTTCAAAAATGACTATTTTCCTTGGAGGGTTTGCATTTTCTCCCTTGTTGCTTCTTTGGTAACTGAAGCCGAACAACCTCCACCCTTCCATCTCCCAGACGAGAACAAATTATCGATGAGGATCTATGCGTCACATAAATCGCATCGGCCAATGCACAGATCAAAAAGGCATTGTGGACAAGAGTATTTGTCATGTATTTATATTTATAGGGATTATAAGAGTGTTTTTGTAGGTTTCTAAAGTTATATTGGAATGGCCAATATATAACCTGAAGTCCGAAAAATTATAATGAACTTATTTGAACAAAAACTATGAGACTTGAACCGGCAAAATTGAAGCTCTTAGTCAAAAATTTTTTTATAGGTCAAAGACTGAACAAGTTAAACCCAATTTAGTAGGCCCAATTGATGGACTTAGTTATTTTCATGCCAATAATGGTTGTAATTATTTACATAATTTTCATCTTCTAACATCATGTAATGACCGAAATTATGTAAAATTTTAAGACTGATTAGAGTTTTGCTATTTTTGGAGATATAATGATAAATTTAAAAACTGTTATAAATATATTGATAATTTGATATTTATATAAAATGTTAATGATAGTTTTATAATTTTAATAAGGTGAAAAAGTCATTCCAAAAAAATCACATAAAATTCACAACAGAATTAGATGGTGGATAGAAATTTGACTTTATGAATTTAAAAAGTGAGAATTTGTCATATCATCAAACCTCGGTTGGGATATAGTCATTTAGCTATTAAATAATGAATAATATAGAGATAATAATAATAGATACAAATAAACTACCATAACACCTATCCTACCAAGGTCTTCGTCTTTCACACAAATCCACAATAATGGTTGTCGTCTACTATAATTAAATAAGTCAAAATTTCTATTGCAACCAGATATTCAAATAGACACGTCAATTGGGCCAAGCCAAATGGAGGCTCGACTCGAAGCACGAAAAAAGCTCGGGCACGATAAAGCTTGGCCCGACACTGTAGAGTGTCGGGCCAAGCCCATGGGCCTACTAGACCTAGCTTAGGGCTTTAATATTAGGCCCATGGGCTGGCTCGGCCCGATACTGTTTATAAAATAAATTTTTTCTTCTTTATTTTTTTCCGGGCGACATAAGCAAAAGGCAGCAGAAGCAAATTTCTACTTCTGCCTTGGTCTGCTTCTACCTTGGCAGAAGCAAATTTATGCTTCTACCAGGCATAAGGGCAGCCTCTGCATAATTTTTAAAATTTTTTTTCAAAATAAATCTATTTTATTTTCCTTTATTTTCACTTTTATTTATAAATCTTTTAATCACTCAATTTCAATTATTTCATTATATTTTCAATCTTATTAACTGTCTTTCGAAAAATATCTAAATTCGTAAATAATAATTCTTTATATTTACAATTTCATTTTTATTTTATAATTACAAAATATTATAAAATATCTAAATTTATAAATAATAATTATTTATTTTTGAAGAAGTCAGAGATTTAAATATAGAAGATGAGTAGATAAATATTATATAGTAGATATATTTTATTTATGTTTTGTAATTTATACCGTATGTAAATTAATTTATTTGTATTATGTTATCAATTTATAATATTTTTTATCATATAACTACGGTATTCCTCCGCCACAAGTGAGAGATTATAAATAAAATATTCGGGATATTGTTATCGGTTTTAATAATTGAAAAAAATTTTAATTAAAAAGTTTTTTTAAAAATTGATTAAATTGGCCGGGCCGACCCGATTAAAGCCCAACCCAGCCTGGCCCGACCCAATTAAGGCCCATTATTATATAGGTCGGGCCTTTATGTTTCAATAGGTCGGCCCAGCCCGAAGGCTCGTTACTGTTTGGGCCCAGGCAGCCTGACCTATTGATATCTCTGTATTCAGATGAAGATTGTGCAAGGCCTCTATTTTTGTTATGATGAAAGATATAAACCTAATAATTGATGTTGATTTAAGCAGCTATGAGCGATATTTTATGAGGATGAAGCCGAGGAATGAATAGAAGATGACAGTGACGAAGTTCACACAATGGAAGATAGAGTAATTGGGCTATCGCAAAATTTGGTAGTCGAAACAGGCTCACCAGAAACAATGAAAATCAAAGGCAAAATTCTGGGTGAATCGGTGATTGTGCAGCGACAAATTTCCAAGTAACATTGAGAGATGAACAATGTGTAAAAGTAGTTGGAATCTATCATAACATTCGATTAGAATTGGATGGCATTGAGTTTACCCAAGATTTTATTTTCCCTTCTAATTAGGGAATGCCAATGTGATCCTAGGAGTTGATTAACTGTCATCATTAGGAAAGGTCCAAAGCAATTGGAAAACGCAAACCATGTGATTCAAATGGCAAGGAGGACAAATTCAGATTACAAGGGATCCCACCATGTTGACCATGGAAGCTTCATTCAAGGGAATATGGAAGTCCATCAAAAGGGCAATGGCAGGTTCTGGATTGAGTTCGCTGACATGGACAAATTGGCATATTAGGAGGATGCAGAAGACCACTCAACAACATCAACCCTATTAAAAATTTCAACACTTATTTGTAGAATCAAACGGTTTACTACCTCAGCACTAGCATGATCATGTCATTTGCCTGGTTGATGGAGCCCAACCCCTAAATATTTGATCTTATCGATATCCTTTCCATTAGAAAATGAAGTGGAAAGGCTATTACGTCAGATGCTCCAAGTAGGTATCATTAGACCAAACATTAGTCCTTTTTCCAGTCTAGTTTTGCTTGTTTGCAAGAAAGATTGTGGATGGCAATTTTGTGTAGACTACTGCACTTTCAACAAGTTGACAATCCTAGATAAGTTCTCTACCCCTGCTATTGATGAATTATTGGATGAATTGGGATTAACACCTTTTTTAGTAAAATTGATTTGAAGTTTGGGTATCACCAAATTCAAATAAAAGAAACCAACATTGAAAAACAACCTTTCGAATGCAGAAGGGTCACAACAAGTTTCTCGTCATGCATTTTGGCCTATCTAATGCCCTCGCCACCTTCGTGTCTTTGATGAAGGAAAATTTTCAAGAACACCTTTGAGATTTCATATTGGTATTTTTTGATGATATATTGATTTATATAGTAGGAATTTTAACGAGCACTTAGCACACTTGGAGACAGCCTTGAGAATTTTTTCTAAGCATGCATCAGCTGGTCTTGAACAAAAAAAAAATGTTCTTTTTCCATAGTCAAATTAGAATATTTGAGTCATATCATTTTAATTGATGGCGTAACCGTTGGTCCTAAAAAAATATAGTGTATGGTGAAGTGGCCACTACCTCTGGACATAAACGAGTTTAAAGGATTTTTGGCTCTTACAGGTACTATCGATGATTTGTTCACAATTACGGTCAAATTGTTGCACCATTGACTCAGTTATTGAAAAAGAACTCCTTCCATTGGAATGATGAGGCAAAAATTGCTGTCACAAAATTAAAATTGTCCATGACCACAGTTCCAGTTTTAGCCATGCCAGATTTCACTAAGGAATTCATTATAGAAATTGATGATTCGACGATTAGGTTAGAAGCAATATTAATATAGGAAGGACGACCACTCCCATATATGAGTCAAGCCTTAACTCCTTGAGCCCAAGCAAAATCTGTATGTAAAAGAGAATTGATGACAATAGTTCTAGCCTTGCGAAAATTGAGGCATTATTTATTAGGATGACATTTCATAAAAGCTTAAAGTACTTAATAGAGCAAACAATAATCAATGGTGATAAACCAAAAGAGGTCATAAAACTTTTAGGCTATGACTTTGATATTCAGTACTGTCCAAAGGTTGAAAATAAAGCAGTTGATGCACTATGATGCCACGAACCTTTGTAGCATTGTCAGCTATCTCAACAAGACATTGGTTGGATGTCGACAAAATGGATGAAAAAGTTTGTACCGATGAGTAATACAAGGACATCATTCAGGATCTTTCAAGGGACCCCATTAGTCATGCTGATTACTGGCTAAAGAAAGGAATGTTATTATGCAAAGGCCACTTAGTTCTCACAACAAAGTCCACTCTTATACCCAAAATACTAGCAGAATTCCATTCCACTCCCTTCGACAGGCATTTAGGATTTTTTCGAACATACAAACATGTGGCAACATTATTTTATTGGGTGGGCATGAAGAAAGTCATTCGAGACAATGTTGCAAGCTGTGAAATCTGTTAGAGAGGCAAACGCCAAATCATGAGTCCTACAGGATTGGTACAATCACTTCCAATACCAAAAAAAGTATGGAAAGATATTTCAATGGACTTTTTCGGTGGTTTACCAAGAAAAAAATGTGATACGATTTTGGTTGTAGTAGATTGCCTCACTAAATACAATCACTTCATGGCACTACTAGACCCATACACTGCTAAGAATGTGGCCGATGTTTTCAATAAATAGATAGTACGATTTTATGGGTCTCCAAGATTAATTGTATCAGATCAAGATTGAGTATTTATGAGTCAATTTTGGACCAAGTTGTTTCATTTGGTGGACACCACTCTTAAATTTAGTATAACATATCATTCACAAACCAATGGACAAATCAAAGGAAACCATGGGTTAGAGATGTATTTACGTTGTTTCTATGCTCAACAACCCAAAGAGTGGATTTGGTGGCTTCTCTATGCTAAATATTAGTATAACACTATTTTCTATAGCACTACTTTCTATAACACTATAAGGATGACTCCTTTCAAAGTATTATACAGAAAAGACCTTATTACATTGCTTCGGTGGGGATCATCTATGACTAAGGTGGATGAGGTTAGGGCCCTACTTCATGTTAGAGACAACATATTATCTAAATTAAAAGAATAAAAAGTTAGATAGGCTTAAAAAGGTGACTTTGTATTTTTAAAATTACAACCTTATCACCTTCAAAAGTTGGCGAAAGAGGCATATGAAAGATCAAGCCCACGATTTTATGGACCCTATCGCATTTTGGAGATAACTGATCCTATAGCTTACATGCTAGCATTACAGCCAAATTAAAAACAAAACATCCTGTCTTCCATGTTTCACGGTTAAAAATGTAATTGGAAATAATATTCAGCTGCAACCATTACCTGCCTGTATATCCAATGGCTTGGAGTTACAATTACAACCAGAGGATTTACTGGCCACCGATTTTCGTCGACAGGACAACTGGAGGCTCTATTTAAATGAAGTCGATTGCTAGATTGCGAAGATTTATGGGAAAATTTTGTTGAAATAGTAGAACAATTATCTCAATTTTACCTTGAGGACAAGTTGAGACTTCTTGGGAGGTAATGATAAACTCTTACCAAACAGGTTTATTTCAGGAAAAGGAGGAAGCAAAATAACAATACAGAAGCTATCAACAAGAAACAAAGAGTCAGGAGGAAAAACGAAAAGCCAAGAATAGTGAGTTAAAATTTTTTGTATAAATAGAGAAGCAGGTCTTGGCCTTTGGAAGCAGCAAACTACAATTCAAATCATTTCCAGTTTCAGTTACAATTGAGTCTTTAGTATCCAAGTCTACCATTGAACTTCTTGTATTGGCTGTACTGAGAAATACAATCGCTGGGAATCTTCTTGTGTTGAAAATTCTTCCATCATTGAATCTTCCATCCTTCTTGTGATTGAGGCTGAGCTGTAGCTTTGGTGTTGTTGTTGATTGAAGAAAAGTGGTCTGTAATCTAGCCTGAAGCATTGTACAGGAGCATGGCTGAGCTGCAAACATTCAACAAACTGCATTAATCCAGGTTCCTAACATCTGTCATCTCAATTATATGTTGTTCCAGTGAGGACAATTTGTTACAATTAGAAAAATAGCACAAAACAAACAATTTGGCTTGTCAAAACAATCTTAGAAAGCAAAGCAAGAAAGGCGCCAGCAATGAAAGATACCTTGGTCAGTTTAATGAGGCATTTTACAACCAGATCAGAAAACCTCTTATATCTGGCAGCAAAGGACTCATTAGTCCTTGAAGGATCTAATGGACGCAAGAGATTGATAAGGACAATAAAGGATGAAGTTCGATCAGCATTATCCTGTATCAACAATAGCAAGTCAATTAAGCAAAAAAAATACATTAAGTTTACTCAAAATGTATTCATATGAGATAAGTTTTCACCAGAATGTTAAGCACCAACACATAGAGAGCTTTCAAAATTTGGGTGCTATCCATCCATATGAGGAACCCTTTCATCCAAAAGCCAAAGTAGAAGCTCAGTAATTAGACTGTCAAGGGTACTCTCCTGGACAGCTTGAGCAAGCCTCTAATTTGAAATGTCTGAGCACAGTTCATACAGTTAGTATGTTGCAGCAAAATGATTCAGTGCAAGAGTTTAGCAGCTAAGTAAGACTAAGTAGAAAAAGCAGAGTAAAAAGCAAAGAATAAAAGAATAACAGCTGGAAAATTGAAAGCAACTATGTAACATCATGATATGCCACACCTAAAATCTTGTGAGCAGCTTTTCTTATTTCTGCATCACGTTCTGCTGTCAGGCTTGCAATGACCTGCTAAACACCGAACATATACAAGTTTTCCAGAAAACAATCAGAAGAGTGAAACAACATAAAAATGCTCCTTTTGTACCTCAGCCCCATGATTATCCATCAAGAATCCAACAAGGTGAACACAAAATGTCTGGATACGTTTATCTTTAAAATGCAAACCCTCGAATATGTAAGGAAATGTTCTAGTAGCAGAATAAAAATCGACAATTCCCAGATTATTTCTCAATGTTATGCCCTGACTGCAGCACTTGAACATATAAAAGGACAAAAAGGTAACAGCTGACATCCATTGCAGATTGCTGGATACTTAAAGAACCAAAAAATCTCATCACATCATTCTGCAACAAAGGCACAACTAATTTTTCATAGAAAACAAAGAAATATATCTAGGAATAAATCTTATGTTGAAGATGCTTTTCAATTTGAAAATGATTATATAATTCCAATAAAAAAAAAAAACATGCATTTATCTTTCTTCAAAGAACTTACCACCATGGCAAAGCTAGCTGTTTTCGGCAGATCTGAATGGAGCTTGCCAACCTATAGAAGACAACAGGAGAATTGCGAGGGAAATTAGGGGGCTCCGGCCACTCTAGTCAGAACAATTATCACTGCAGAAATTAAATTCATGTAGAACAGTTTTCACCAGATGCAACGGTTTGTCATCAGCTCCAGCTTTATTTTAAATATTATTACGAAACAATAGAAAGCAGTAGAGATGTCAGTTAATGAAATTTCAAGTTCTGAGATCAGGAAAAACAGACATTCAGTCCCCGCCTCCCCAAAATACAAGTAGCAGATAATTGTAGACATAAACGTTCTCCTAATTTCTTTCATTCTCAACTCTTGCAGTCATAAATGAATGTTTTGAAGAATGCGGTCAAGATTGACATCATATATAGTACTTTGAAGAACCTATAGAGATAGGAAACAAAATTTAGCACATAACTAGCCAAAACACAAAATAATCAATGCCAACAAACAAACAAATATATTAACACTGCAAAAAAAGTGCACATACTAGCCTAAATGTATTATCTATCATCTCAGTTACATGTCCCAGTGAGGGCAATTTTTGAACTGGGATGACTCATGCAACCACTCAAGTTATAACGAGCTCTCTAGCCCCACAACCGCTTAACAGTTTGTTACAGTTAGAAAATACTACTAAACAAACAACTTGGCTTGTCAAAACAATCTTAGAAAGCAGAGCAAGAAAGGCACTGCTAATGACAGATACCTTGCTGAGTTTGATGAGGCATTTTACAAGCAGATCAGAAAACCTCTGATTTCTGGCAGCAAAGGACTCATCAGTCACAGGTGAAGGCCACCATTTAGGATCTAATGGACGCAAGAGATTAACAAGGACAACAAAGGATGCAGTGCGATCAGCATTATCCTGTATGACAATAACAAGTCAATTAAGCATAAAATACTTCAAGCATGTTGCGTTAGAATTGAAAAACTGCAAAACAAACCTCCTCAAAAGTATATCCATAACTTCAATAATTTCCCTTTTTATAGATGGGAGCTCCTGTACTTAAAAATTAATCCGATCAAGATTACTTATTAACAAAGTTGAAACAGATTCAAGAACTAAAATCATGAGAAGACCACCTTCTGCAGCATCTCGAGTCCATCAACTTGCTTCTTAAAATCTGTGCAAATCCTCTCTGAAAAACCTCATCATATCATTCTGCAACAAAGGCACATGTCTATCACAACTAATTTTTCAAGGGATACAAAGAAATATATCTAGCCAGAAATCCCAGAACAAACCTCGAGATCTTGGATCTGCTCTATCCATGGCTCTTCTAACTTAAATCTACCAACAACTGTTCTCTTCCTTTCATCCTGTAAACTAAATGGTTTAAATAAAACATGTTCTCAGTATATTTAACACTTCACACAATATTCAATGCTTCAAATTTCATCAATCAATACCTTATTTGAATCCTCGACATTTAACAAAGCCTGTGATTGGACAGCTATATCTTCAACAGACGCAATTGAATCTGCCCTTGCACCCTGAGTTGGAATGCCCCTGTATCCAAGCCATCAAAGAAACACTCAGCACCCTCATTGCATACAGAAATGGCTGTAACAAAAGCATGCAAAATATACCGAAGATAGAGTCCTGCTTCAATGCTTCACCAAACAATCAGAAGTAGATTTTGCAACCTTCAAGCTGTCTGGAGATGTAGGCCCCGTTGACATTACTTTTGCAGATTCAAGTAAAACTAAGAGAAACCCAATTAGCATGCAAAATATAAAAGGCGTACAAGGGGAAGGGAAAATTACTACAACCAGTTTGCCATACACACACCATGAGATCCACAATACCCATTCAGTCTTTCAACAATAAGAGCTAAAGCTGGACTGTCACATCTTTAAGATGCTTCTCAGTCTGGAAAAGATTATATAAATCCAAAAATAAAAAAAAAGCTCAATTACAGCTTCAATCTCAAAAGTATGAGAAAGTACCAGAAATTTTTTAGGGCACACACTGCTTCTCGTCCGGTGACTCTGATGATTTCAATAATGCACGCTTCTGCTGCCTATCAAACATCTGATGATTTATCCTATAAGAGATTCCTGACATTGATGTGCCTCAAATAGGGCGAAGTTAATAAACAAATTGTGCAACACAAGCAATCAGGCAAAAAAATGAGGTCAATAGATGACCAGCATTTATCTTTCTTCAAAGAACTTACCGCCATGGCAGAGCTCGCTGGTTTCAGCAGATCTGAATGGAGATTGCCAGCCTATAAAGGGCAGAAGGAGAGGAGAGGAAAGACAAGGAAAACCACAGGGAAGGGAAATTAGGGGGCTGCGGCCTAGGGGGTTCTGGCACTGTAGTCAGAACAGTTATTGCTGGAATTAGTTTCAGAATAAAGCAGTGAGGAGGGCTGCTATGTTTATTCTTTCCAATCAATAAAGACATTTCATTGAAGGTGCTGTTGTATGTGTTCTGTGTAAATAAACCAGAAGGCTAAACAAACCTGGAAGACAAGGCATTTGAGAGAACAAAATTACACCCAGCAGCTCAGGTATGTGACAGCATTCAAGGACAAGAAGCAAAATTCTCCAATGAGTTTACTTGAATATAGATATAAAATAACTCATCCATGTTTGTGAGCCCTGACAGCGAAAAACTTATATTGTAAGGTCCTTTCCCCAAAAGAATTAAAACATAAATATAAAACATTATGGGAGACAATATTTACTTGTCAAGGCTGAATTATGAGATTGAAAACTCACAAATTTAATTCAAGTTTCCCCTGCATATATATAAAACAATAAAGTTAAAGAAAGGAAGCAGAAACAATGAATAGGTTCAAAGTTTGAAATTCATATCAAATGATAAACCAGTCAAATTGTCAATTGAAGTTTTAACTTTATTCAATTAATTATTTCAAGAATATTTATAATTTATCTACTAACTGATGAAGAAGAAGAGATATGGATGGGTCATACCTAATTTTCGGTTGACTTGATAATCTCCCCGTCAAGTTCAATCTTGGGGATATGAGCAATCTTGGACCAATCTTCACCTGTTTCTGGTTTGCATCTTTCCGTCAACTCTGGACAGTAGTCAATTTTTAGTCCTCGCAAAGTGTTTGTCGAACCCTGAAGAAGCCATTGTGGCAATTTCACCAGTTGTGGTAAAGCAGAAATTCTAAGGAATCGAAGGGGAGGCCCTGTGCTATTGAGCTCATCATGATTGTCTGATCCTGTGCTCAAATCAAGATTAAGCCTTTCACAACGCAGGATACGAAGGTCTTCTAATAAGCTTAAGTTTCTTACACCACGTGGCAATGAGATTAAACTTGGACAGTCAGAAATGCATAGTCTTCGAAGGGCTCTCAGACGACCAATATCTTCACACAAATATTCTAAATTGCTGCAGCGGTAAATCATCAAATGTCGAAGAGAATTCAAGCAGCCAATTCCATTGCTTGGTAGATGCTTTTGCATTGTTGTTAAGTAGAAGCATCTAAGACTAATTAAGTACTTTACTTCTCTTGGTAACCCTTCTAGTTGCTCACAACCCAACAGTGAAAGATATTGCAAATTTTGTAGCTTGTAAATGGAACTTGGGAGTTTTTTAATAGGGTTTAATGCTAGATCCAAATATCTCAAATGCTTCAGATTACCAATTTCTTTAGGCACTACTTCTATACTTAGATTATATAAATCTAACATCCGCAAGAATTGAAATCTTGAGTTAAGTAATTTCAAAAAAGATTGGCTAATAGTGACATCTTTTCCAGTCATTATTGAAGAAAACATAACGCTTCTCACATTACTCAAGCTACGTGTAAAGTTCAGAGTAACTACTTCACCATCAACACCATGAAAAAATAAATGTCGATAAGAAGTTTTGAAAGCAATTTGGTTACTCTCTTTCACTGTGAAGCACTCATTTTGGAACAATGATGTGGCAAGATCATGCATCAAATCATGTATTATAAAAGCATACACATCATTTCCCAACCCGTCAATATCTTGAAAGAAAGATCTCCACATTAATTCTTTTATATATTGCATTCCAATATTTTCCAAATCTTCGTTTTTATTGTGGGCATGGAGAAGCCCATGGGCCATCCAAAAGTGAACCAAATTAATACTAACAAAGACAAAGTCTTTTGGAAATACAGAACAATAGATAAAACATTGTTTCAAAGGAGGTGATAACTTATTATAACTTATTCTTAGAGCAGGTAAAATCATATTCTCCTTTTGATCCGACTTCCATACCTCATTATCTCTCACATTTATCCACTCTTGTTCAGAAGTTGTGGAATGGAGATGACATCCTAATGCTCTTACTGCCAATGGAACACCTCCACATTTTTTAACAATTTCTTCTCCAATCTCTAAAAGATTGGGATGTTGTTTTTCTTGCCCTTCTTTAAATGCACATTTAACAAATATTGACAGACATTGATCCACAGCAAGACCTTTTAACTTGTGTGTAAATACAGCATCCATAGTTAAGGCAACACGTTCACTACGTGTGGTTACTAAAATTTTACTTTCACTAACACATTCATTCAGTAAACATTTTAATTCCAACCACAACCCGTGATCTTCACTCCACAAATCATCCAAAACTAACAAATATTTTGCATGACTTAAAATATCACGTAGTTTACTTTGCAATTGGTCTAAACTCATTTGACTATGTTTTTGCCTAGTTGCAGAATTGATGATGTCAATCAAAAGTTTTTTTAGAGAAAATTCATCTGACACACAAACCCATATTCTCAAACTGAAATAGTCACTCACAATTTTATCTTCGTACACCCATTTTGCAAGTGTGGTTTTTCCCAGACCTCCTATCCCAACAATAGAAATAACAGAAACATTTTCATGACCATAACTTGGTTGCAATAACCTTTCAATAATCATCTTTTTCTCTTCATCTCTACCAATAACATCAGAATTACGAACAAAACAGTGGGTTTCCCTATCCCAATCTACAACATGATTGCTATCGATTTTTTCAGTAAGATTAAAATCATTCTTATCAGCTGCTATTTTTGCTAACCTCTTGTTGATCTCTTTAATTTTATGCCCCAACGTAAAACGGAAAACAATTGGATTTGATGATGAACAAAAGTGGCATACCTTTTTAGTAATGCTCTGACGATTCACCACTTGGTTGTGCAGATTTTCCACCTCAATTTCATCTAAAACATCTTCTGCATCATAGCAAACCTCCTTAAGCTTTTCCAGCCAAACTCTCAGCTTCGGGTTATGATTCTGTTTCTCCTCAGCATCTAAGAGAACAACCTTGATAGTATTTAGAGTGTCAGCAAGCTTTTCTACATCATTCTTGACACCAAATGCCAAAGACACTTCATCAGAAGCAAGGGTTATCAGCTTAGCTAACAATTTCTCAGCAATATCAGGGACAATTGTTCCTGCCATACTTTTGAAAGAAAGAAGGTTATAGGTTGTTTAGCTTTAGAAATGGTGAGATTGAATTGTTGTATGAAATAATCATCAAAGTTCATGGTATTATATATATGGTAAGATTCCTTGTGTGAAGTATGAACAAATGGTGATTACGTGTCTTTAACTTTGTCCTAAAATATATTGATTACGTGTCAAACAATATATCCAGCAATGTTGCATATGAACAGTTAATTATTTAGAGATTGAGTTGTTGTTTAATTAAATATTATTTTATTTTTAATTTAAAATTATTTAATTATTTAATTATATATTTAAAAATATATATAATTTTATTATATTATTATTGGCCATCTCTACAGTATATATGCATATTTTTAATTGTAGTATTATTCTGACAAAAAATTAAGATAAAAAATATCATTATTTTTATCCTTTCTATTAACAAATTATATTTTGATCTGATTCAATTTAATTATAATTTTTATTTGATATGACTATAGTTTGATATAATTTTAATTTAATCTAATTCTAATTTCATATGATTTGGATTATGAATCAGTTTGCTAACTTTAAAATCAATATATATGTACGCAAAATGACATAATTTTATAGTAACAGTCAAAATTTGTAGTTCGTAATAAAGGAAATGAAGCGAGACATTATCATGTGCCTATTGATGTTTATAAGTATATATATTTTTCTTCAACTTCTCGTAATATGTGTAATTATTTGGGCGCTTTATTTCTTTGTTCTTTTGGCAGTGGTGGGGCAATCATGTTGATTATTTTAAATTTTATTGTTTTTTTCACTCAAATTTTTACATGTGTTACAAAAATAATAACTCTTCGTTATATAAATTATACTTTTTCACCCAAAAATAAGAATCGGTTATGATAGCATTGCAATTATTATATTATCCTTAATTTTTAATTTATTTTTTTATACCATTTATTATCAAATCTTGATTTTTCTAATTTTCCTTATTTAAAAGTCATATTAAAGCCTTACACATTTTTACTTTGATTACACACTCTTAAAATAATGACATATTATTATATAATTTAATAATTTTAAATTAAAAAATAAAACTAATTTTTAACAATAAAATTATTTATATACACTTTAAATATATAAATTAATATATATTTAATATATATTATTATGTGATTAGATTATTTTGAATCAATAATAAAATAAAATTTAATCATATAATAACATATATAAATATATACTCATTTATATAATCAAAGTGACCATCCATAATATTATTCAATTTATATATGTAATATTTACACTTCATAGATTCAATGATTGTGGGAAATGAAAACCATAAATTAAGTTATTCTATATTATTTTTTATAAACATATGATATTAACTCTTTTCTTCATAAATATGATATTATCATTTTTTCATTTAATGCTTGTGTGATGTTAAATAATTAAATATTTTTAAATTAAATATAAAATTATAATTAATCAGGAAACATTTTATATATAATTATTTATATTCAAAAATAAATACAAATAATAATTTTAGTTCTGAAAATGCACAAATTGGTTAGAAATGACCTACGTGTGTGTGTGTGTGTGTGTGTATATATATATATATATATATATATATATATATATATATATATATATATGCACATGATTAAGAAATAAGAAATGCACTCGCATTTTGCAACATGTTATTCAAATTCAATAAGTAGTAAATCCAAATGCAAACTTTCATAAAAATATATGATAGTAGTGGTTAGAATCCTAATTGTTTGTTAGTTGAATTGAGCAAACTGGTTAGGTGCAGTTTATGGTGAAGGAGAATAAGTGACATAAATAATACAACTGTCTGTGCTTATGAAAGAGAGGAATAACCTTCATGCATCTATCAAATCCTAGTTTTTTGTCTTATTAAAGTGAAGATACATGGGCAATTGCAAGAGAGATCAACCTTTGCGTGATTATTGGTCGGTTAAAGATGTTTAAAAATGTAAATTACTTATAAGAGAATTGAGTTCAACAGAGATGACCTGTTTCCTTTAGTTTTAGCTTATATATTGAATTGCTTTATAATTTTTAATTATTTTGAATATCCTATAACATCTAATATATATTTCATTGTTTTCCCCACAAGGACGAAAGAGAAGGGAATAGGGAATTTTCTTTGCAAGAATGAAGAGGGAAAGAAAATTTTACCCACAAGTAAAGAACAAGAATGTAAGCTATATATCTTTCAAGTTTGGTATATAGTGAAGATTGGTTTTCACTTATTCAAATCTTCAACTTTGGGACAGAAAATTCTTTCCTTCACCCATATTCTATACTTTAATTGATTCCTTCTCTTGCGTTATATATATACTAAGATTCCTTCTCTTGCGTGGGGATTACACGAAGTATGAAATATAGTGAAGATTGGTATATATTCTTTGTTGTGCAAGAATGTAAGTTATATATCTTTCAAGTTTGGTATATAGTGAAGATTGGTTTTCATTGATTCATATCTCCAACTTTGGGAAAGAAAATTCTTTCCTTCACCCATATTCTATACTTTAATTGATTTCTTATTATCACTCATATTTCGTTTCAAGTTATTAAAATAAAGGCACTTAAAAAAAATTATTCCTTTGAATGTATATTATATGCAAAGAGAAAAACAAATTCTTTGTTTTTACTTGTAGGGTCTTTAACTTTGTCCTAAAATATAGCATAAATTGATGTTACATATAAAATGCCTATGAGGTATTAATAATCATATCAAATTTATATTGTAGAAGAGAGTTCATGCATGATTTGTCTATTAATTATAAATTGTTTTTCTTAATTACATTTTACCACCCTATGCTTCATAAAAGAATGATTTTTTTTTTTTTTTAAATTAAGTTCTAAACACTATCAAAGTTGTTACTCAATTTTTAAATTCGGCTTTAAACTCAACATAAGAAAGTCGTTCATGTTATTTTATCTCATTTGTATAAAGTTAGTGAAACACTTAGATTTACTCAAACCCAATCTACTATCATCGTTTATGTTATATAATAGTGACCCGTATTTTGTAATGAATTATCCAAATTCAATAAGCGTTGAATCAAAATGTAAATTTTCATAGAGATATTTGATAGTAGTGGCTAGAATCCTAATCATTTGTTAGTTAAATTGATGGAGTAGGGTAGGTTTAGTTTATGGTAAAGGGGAATAAGTGACTTAAGTAATGCAACTGTACGTGCTTATGAAAGATAGGAATAACCTTCTGTGCATCTATCAAATCCTAGATTTTTGTCTAATTAAAGTGAAGATATATGGGGCAATTGCAAGAGAGATCTACATCTGCGTGATTGTTGACCGGTTAAAGATGTTTAAAAATGTAAATTATTTATAAGAGAACTGAATTCAAGAGAGAGGACCTGTTTCCTTTAGTTTTAGCTTATATATTAAGTTGTTTTATAATTTTTAATTATTTTGAATATCTTATAACATCTAATATATATTTCATTGTTTTACCCACAAGGATAAAAGAGAAGGGTAAAGAGAAGGGTAGGGAATTTTCTTTGCAAGAATGAAGAGGGAAAGGAAATTTTACCCACAAATAAAGAACAAGAATTTGTTGTCGTCCCTATATTGGAATGGGGTAAGGATAAGAAAAGGTCCCTCCTAATACAAGGATTAGAGTATTCAACCCTGTCCCGGCTCATTGCCACCCCTAAACAGGAGATAGATGGACTGGCAACTACCAAAACAAGCACTTTTGGGGTTGCCATTGGTATCAGATGTGATGATAATGATTCCTCAGGCACCAGAAACAAGTATTGATGATGATGAGGAAGCTAGCCAGGACATGTTTTATGCTGCAGCAGTTATTGGCTATGGAATTGGCTTCGGTGAGCTTTTCTAGGTTCTTCCTTCGTTGAAAGAAAACTGGAAAAAGAAACATTGATTAGTATCCAGATTCATAAAAAATACCTTGCGTACTTGTAACAACAATCGTATAGGAAACCAAGCAAAGTCGGAGCCATACCTGTGTAAGATTTATACATTGTATTAAATTTTACTATCTAGTCACCAACTCAAAATATAACAGGGCTTTGATTACAATATAACAGGTCTTGAGATTTCTTCATGAAATATTTGAAAAATGCAACAATGATTTAGAGATGGAAACAGATGTGGGTATGATTTGGGTTGGCTTATATATGGGGGTATTTTGAACCATTCACATTTGCTGGGCATTTTTGCTTTGTCTTAATTTACATGAGTACTTTGTTAATATGGGTAAGTTTTCTTTAATTAAGTTAATTTCCCTTTAAATATTTAATTAAATAAATATTATTTTAAAATGACATATATTATATCTTAAAATAACAAAGATATGCTTTTGAGTCGTCATTTTTGTCTAGAAATAAATAAAAAATATGTTAACGACTCATCTCCCTCGTATTAAGTTTTTGTTTAATCTACACCCACCAATTTTCCCTTATACACCATTTTGATGACAACAGTCATTCTGCTGTTCCCGAATCGGTAAAATAGAAAAGAGGATTTTTAAACAGCCTGCATCAAAGAGAACATCTCATGAGCTGATGGTCTCTGTCAAAGGGACTTCAGACGGCTGATTTGTATCAGCCATGACAGAAGCTAGCATTTGGTGCCTCCTCTGCTCATTAGCTTTCCTTCGGTTGGATTCAAGGATTATAAGGAGAGCAGTAATGTCAGCAGGGCTTACTCCTCCCACTCTACTTGCTTGACCAATGGTTTGTGGCCTCACCTGAAAGCAAGAAAATCCAAATTAAGATTGGCATTATTATTGGAGGATCCTGCAACTTTATATGCTCCAATAATGATGGAAAGCACAGGGTTATCAAATAAAATGCATTTTCCTATGAATATTTAAACAACAATACGGTAGGTTTTGCTTTTACAGTAGGACATACACACAGACTTCATCCACTGTTTTCAAATTTCATTGGAACCAAGCTCTCCAGCTCTTTGGATTTGGGTAATACAGCTTGATGTTGAAAACACAAATAAAACTGTACAATTAAAGGTTGAAGCCAGTACTGATTCTATCCACCAGCTAAACTATTAGTTTTGCTAATAAATCCATGGCATATTCCTAACTAGTATCAAACAGCTTTCATAATCTCCATAAACTTCCAGTGCAATGTCTTTGAACAAGCTATCATTACATTAAGAATATAGAATCCTAAGATAATCAATAAAAACTGCACTGTGCAGGCCTCCACAAAAGTGCACACAGAAGTCACATGAAAGCATATATGTACTTCTAAATTTACCTAAATTGATTCTTGTAAACGGAGATACACGATAGATGTGACTGCAAAGAACCCAAAATGAAAATAGAAGTGTTTGCAAATTTTTTTTTTTTTAATAAGTATATTAAAACCATGCCTTGGGAGGGGAGAAAAACTAATAACCTAAGCTCACCCGACAAAATAAAAGGGCAGCCAAAAACTAGGTATAAGATGTACAAAGAAAAAACCAAGGAAAAAAGTTAAGAAACTCAGCAAGAGAGGGTAATGAGGAACTTTCCTCCTCTTGAAAGACTATCTGAGTTCCTACAAAAATAGAGTTCAAGAGGAGAAGCCAACTCAAAACACCACACCAAACAAAGAATGAGGTCTAGAAATGAGCTATAATTTTGTAGGAATCTAGCTGCAATCCAAGTGACTTAGGCTTATAGTTAAAAAGTCTAGGCATAATCTCATGAACCTCCAATTCTAATTTGTATTATACACTGACACTACATGAGATCCTCCCAAACACAGAAACTAAAAAGCAAGAAAGATCCTCCTGATTTGCCAATGGTAGAGTGTATGTATGTTGTTATTGTTGTTGTGAAGTTCAGTATCCAAATTATATACACTACAAACCTTAGAAAGTTTCTCACGTGCTTCTAGAGACAGAGTTGTCATTGTATAGTAATCCAAGTCCGGTGGAAGAGGCCTATGTTGTTGACGGACCATCTGCAAGTAGAACAAGCATATGGGTTTGATATATACATAAAAGATAAGAACTCCAACATGATAACAAATAAAGCCATAACCAAACAAAAGGCTAAAACATGTTCATTCCAAATCATGAGTCTCCATCATGAAAAACACTATAGAATTCCTTCTACAAGGCACATGAAAAAATTTACAACTCACCTGCTGGAGTTGTTGCTGCTGTCGCAGAATGAAGCCCTCATACTTAATATCTATCTCTATGCATTCTTTATCCTCTCTAGTTAACTTTTCATTTCCAAAACCATGCTTATCAAGAACTTTATATTGAATGTGTGGTTTCTTCAAAAGGCTCTCCAATGTTGACAAGTCCTTAACAGGCTGACAAGACAATTGAGCAACATCAGCAGCCAAATCTCCACCTGAAAATAAAAACAATGAGGCAGGTTAAAAATTGTTATTCACTTACATAGAACTAACTGTATATATCCAAGCTTGTTGTCAAGAATAAATAATCAGGCACACTTCCATAACTGTGGTTCATCTACAGGTGACCATTTTTATTATTGTTCTGGAATAAAATCCGTAAGCTAGATGTCTCTCTATAACTGTCCCTAATCAGAGATTATTCAAGGATAGATTACAACGAACAATCTCAGAAGAACTAAACATTTGAAATTAATATTTTTTATCCATCTGTAGAATCTCTACGTTTACTGTCTGTTCAGTGAAAATAAACAAGAGAAAAAAAATTTCTTCTGCAGTAAAAAGAACAAAACGGGATGCTTTCTTTTTAAATGCTCATTTCCAGGTTATTGTGTAATCTATATCAGCTACTTGTAAAGGAAAGGGAAAAAAATCTGAGAGAATTTTCTATATTGAACTCATAAACAACCCTAACTTATATGTTCCTTGCAAAGATTTTTCTCTACATTATCTCACTGGTAGATACAACTTTCTGGCACAGACAATAGAATGAAAAATACAAACCTGATATCCTGACAGTTTTTAATCGCTTTTTTTCCTCTGCTATTCGAGCTTGCTTATCCTGGTAAATTTTCCAGCGTCTATCATCTATCAACCCAATTTCATGCCCCAAAGGTGTTAGACGGCTATCCGCATTATCGAATCGTAGAAGTAATCGGTGTTCAGAGCGGCTAAGAGAAAAAAAATAGACACATTAGAGTTCAGGTTAGCATGAAAAATAAATAATGCAAATAAAATTCTCGCAACAGTCTTGAGTTCAAGGCTAAGAAAATACGCTGTGCAATGGAAATAACTGCCATTAGAACAAAAACCTCTGAAACTCCATTTGTAGACCTAAAAAAAAATGCAAGGACATACTGATGGAGAACCCATAATTGAGTTTTAGTAGCTAGATAGGAAGTAATCTATATTAGGGCTTTTGTTCTATTTTTATGTGGTTTACCATATTAAGGGTATATCGGACTTCTACCTTGTTATATTAGGAAGTTATGGCCCATACATATATTGGTCTCTCTATGGTTATTTTTCCTATTTCTTATTCTTCAAGTTTATCCCAGTGGGGAAGGAACTTTTAACCATAGAAATATAAGAGATGATCAGAAATAAAATTATGAGTTATGGTTAGAACCTCAAGACATTCCAAATCCACATATGTTCATTCTAGGTTCACTCCATTGAAAATAAGTCAAAGTCTCATGTACTGTCTAAATGCTTACATAAATGCAAATTAAATACAGAGACAATACTAAAGAACACATCTCAATGTCCTGGAGTTGCAAAGGCTCATTAAATGGCATAACCCAATTTTTCCTTAAGATAGTTTTATGACTACTACATTACATATATGTCATCATAATTATTACAATTAATAGCTCTTGCAAACCTCTGGCTAATCTAGTGTGCTACAGAGAAATGTGATAGCTCATAATGGAAACAAGTTTCCCTCATGACTACAACAAGAGCACTAACCATAAAAAACAATTGAAGATCAAATCAAAAGGAATGAATAATCATTAATACAGTAATGAAACACTTAATCAATTACCTTGTCAACATGCGGTAAGGCTCTCGAAGGTCCTTTGTGACCAGGTCATCAATCAAAGTCCCAATATAACTACTTTCCCTCTCAAGAACAATTAGAGACTTTCCATCTGAATGTCTAGCACCATTTATACCAGAAATAATGCCCTATGGTAAAAAGTATATACATAATGAGACAGAAAACTACAGAGTAAACATGGGAATAACAGTAACAATTATTTCTTTTCCACCTGGAAAAGAAAATGTTCTTCACGATGTCCCTATAGGATTAACCGATCATTTTACCAACATAAAATCAAAATACCTCAGCAGAGAGAAGGATTATATAAAACAGAGTACCTGAGCAGCAGCCTCTTCGTAGCCGGTTGTACCATTTATCTGACCAGAAAAGAAAAGTCCCTCAATTTTCTTTGTCATAAGAGACCTTGAGCATTGATGAGCAGGCAGGAAATCGTATTCTACAGCATAAGCAGGCCTTAACATTGAGCAGTTTTCAAGTCCAGGCAAAGATCTCAAGAGTGGCAACTGTAATCTCTCAGGTAAACCGGTTGAGAACCCCTGTGACAAAGTAAATAAAAATTTATGGAGTGAAATGATGAAAAGAGTATGACCGTAGTGACATCTATAATAATAAACTAAAAATATAAGTCATGCTTATAAGAACAGAAATAAACACCATCAAGGAAGCCATTATTCCATAAACCAAGAAGCTCAACTCCATTTATCAACACTACTAAAATTTGAAGAGCACGTTGCACGTATAAAAAACCTGTCAATTTTTTTTTTCAATTTAACTAGAATTAGAAGCTCAATTACTATCAAATTAATGAAGCCTAATAAAGATCTAAAAGATTTGCTTCAAACCAGTGCAACAGGCTCAGATAAACTTATAGTACACAACCTAAAATTCCACTGAAAAAATTCCGTTTCCACACTTCATATTTATCCGATTTAGTTCCTATACTACTTGTAGCACAACCTATAAACCATAAGTCTAGTCTTAATTGAATGTATGTATATCAAGCAACAAAAAAAACACTTAGGTAGACAAAAATGAAATTATACGACAAACTTCAGTAACCACATGAAATTTCCAGTTGCATCAAGCAATGCTTACTCACAGAACTTATTTGGAAAAACTTAGATGTATCCTATAATTGAATTAAAAAAATACATGCACAAAAGCAAATGTGTACTTTCATTGGGACAACACAGGGAAACCTAAAATTTTAATAGAGGGAGAAATTGTGTAATACTGAATTTCAAATAAGCATGCTGATGTGTCACACAGCATTCATCTGTTCCAGAAACAGCAGAGCACAAAATTCAAACAGTGATAGGGTAGGATAAAGACATAATTTGCACCAACTCAAGTTTTGTCGTTCCATCGACAAGGATGTTGACAAGAAGCATTTCGTCTTCCTTCATTCTGTTATCCTTAATTTTATTTTTTTTCAATTGATTCCCTTCTTTACTTTCTTTCATCTGCAAATAAGTGGCAAAGAAGAGAGAAGATAACATTGAAGCACACCTGCACATAGAGCTCTGGCACAGTACGCCCCTCAGGTTCAAGAAAAATCTGATGAGACTCCTTATCTTGAAATCTAACAATCTGAAACCCCAAAAGAAAAAAAAAAAGAGGAACAGTTATTTTAAAATATCTAGTAACATCACAATAAGAAAATCTTGACCTAATTTCCCAAACTTTAAACATTGTATGCAACAAGATCAACTATACCCATAGCAGGCCTACATTGAATAAACTATAATAGTGTGCTTGTTAGTTGAGTACTTATTCAGTCCACACCAGGGGGGTGTGGTGGGGGTGTTATAGCTGTGATGTGATTGCTGGCTTCATATGTATCAGCTCAAGCTGTGATGAATTAATATGGATAAGACAAGGTGAAGCTAGAAAAACAATAGAAGTCACCAAAACATAAGACTCTGAAATATACCTTATCTTCAATGGAAGGGCAGTACCTAGGTCCCTTTGCTTCAACCCATCCACCATAAGTGGGAGTCTCATGCAAGTTGTCTTTTATAAGCTGGTGGGTTCTTTTTGTGGTACGCGTTAGATAGCAGCACATTTGCTCTCTTTCGATATGATAATCAGGATCAAAACTAAACCAGCTGACCTGTAAATTATCAACAAGTATATGTTACAAATTTCTATAACATTAAATTCATTAATATTCACTGTTCACAGGTAAAATAAAAAAAAGGGCTTCAAATTACCTAGACATAATATTGCTATATGATTATCTCGTGAACATTACAGTGGTCATAGGTAATTTTTCCTATTAAACTGATAAATCAACTTACAAACATACCTACTACATGTCTAATAACCGAGCAGGAGGTCAAATACTTGGGTTTTCCTGAAACAGAAATGCTCCTATCATCTAAGGCCAGCATGTAGAGCTATCCATAATCCATGTAAATAAATGTGATCAAACTAACCCCTTTAAAAATGTTAATAGGGCTAGTGAATGCAACATGTTACAGAATGAATGTTGAAATGATATATACTTATTTAAAATCAGATCATTTTTAAAGCCACATGACTTCAAATCTTGAATCATGCAAAATTAATCCACTGAATCTACACATGGGATTAAATAAAAGGACCTCTTCATCTCCATATTGTGGTTCAAGTCCAGAAAAATCAACAGTACGACAGTCCACACGTGCTGGGGTTCCAGTTTTCAGTCGATCAGTTTCAAATCCAAGTTGTTGCAAGTTTTCAGTCAGTCCATGTGAAGCTGACTCACCAGCCCTACCTGCAGGCATAGAAGTTCTACCAACCCATATTTTACCACTCATAAATGTGCCAGTGGTGAGAACAACTGAAGAAGCATAAAAATTCATCCCGAAGAACGTGCTAACACCTTCAACATTATCATTCCTTCCAAGTAAGAGATCTGTCACCATTGCCTCCCTAATAGAAAGGTTTGCAGTGCTGATGATGGAATAAATAGAACAAGTCAGCAAATAGGAAACAACCAACACAACCCGCTTTAGACATGTGCATGATATTAAAATACTGTGTATCATTGTTTGGTATTGAATACAAAAACAGTCTCTCCATTAACATACAACAGTTGACAATATCCAGTCCTTTAGTAAGTGTCATCAAGAGAAGTAAGACCAACTGGTACTATGAATTATCTTAAACAGTACCTATCAGAGATATATTGAATGGTGGTCAAGCTAGCCTTTTACAAATGTTAATCCATTTGACATTTTATACTGCATTGTAAAATGGAAAACTGTATATACTGTATTGATTTCAATATAAGGTAATTATAAGGTGGACTTGTCTAAATTGATAATTCATTATTTATACAGCAGTGGAGATGAGACAGTGGACATAGTAGACTTATGTATAGATCCTTTTAATTAATACCACTTTCATAGTGGCTACTAAAACTTACCTTTTTATGTTATGTATATCATCTAACGTTCAGCGAGATGAAGTTCCAGCATCTTTTCAGTCAATAACTTCACAAGAACTAAGTTCATTATGACATGCTTAAATATCAAAATGTTCCCTCCAAACGCATTCCATGATATGTGCCCATTAATCAATTCGCTGCTTTGAATACTATGTAACCTTAAAGTCAAAGTTTAGTTGTGCAGTTATACATCTAGACTCAATATGTCATAAATTTGATAAATGCATTCATGCAAAGCAACATTTTGACAACCACTTTTAGTTGATAAGAGCATTACTTTCCAGAACCTGGGCCAAAACTAAAATTTGATCAAGGAAACAGTAATGTGCTTACCTCTCAACTATATTTTTCATTTGCATAGCATATTCTCTTTTGTCAGTTTGAGCACGCAATGCCCGAACAGCAGGCCCTCTTGAGATGTTAAGAACACGCTTTTGCAGATAGCACCTGAAACATGGAGATGGTGATTAGTTGTGCAAAAAGATACAGGGCAATGTCAAAACCATGGCAAGAAAAGACAGGGTGTCCTTTAAGTAAAGTAACTCAATGACCTCAAAGAAATAAAAGCTATGGCAATCAAAACTAG
Source organism: Mangifera indica (assembly GCF_011075055.1). NCBI lineage: Eukaryota > Viridiplantae > Streptophyta > Magnoliopsida > Sapindales > Anacardiaceae > Mangifera > Mangifera indica. The sequence continues at coordinate 235,693 of NW_025401124.1, forward strand.
AAAAGATAGTCAGATAGTAGTAGCAGGTATAACAAACATAAACTAAATCAAGAATAGAACTCAAGATATATATTTGCAAATTAGCTAACAAGCCAAAAACACAAAAACAGGTAACACACAATCAGTTCCATAAGCTAGATCATAAATGACACAATGAAACAATAGCAAGGAAATCATAGCTTTCATGCTACAGGAAACAAATGCATTAGATGCAACTTCGCAAATTCTTTAATTGCAGTCACATATAGCTTTAATTTTTTTTTTCACCTATTATATATCTCATTCAAACTTATGCACCTGGGGGATTGTGGTGCGAATTCAAATTGACAGGGCTAAACGTTGCAATTTGATAACAGTCATATGGCATAGACAAGAAATGGATAGAATTCATAGATTCAAAATGCAGCATTTGGGAATAAGTGAGACGATGTCTCTTTGCATCAATGGAAGTTTATTTTAAAAGTTAGTTAGAGTATTAGTTAGGTGTAGCGAATCTATATGTAATGCTTATGTTGAAAATGGTCAATGTTTTTGGCATTATGCAGCATGAAATAAAAAATTGTTTGTGTTTTCTCCTTGCTCAAGCCTGTACATGCTCCAATACAAGCCTCGCCAACACTTCCTCAAACATTGGCATCTTCATATTTAAATCCACAATTAATACTTGAAAGAAAAATGATCAAACTACAAAACACAACTGCAGCTTAACTGCTCATTCATTGACAACACTTGTCATTGATAGAAGCTACGTGGGAGTTTGCGAGATAAGGGTGCGTTTTTCAGACTTTGCACTTGAGGACAATGCTGCTGAGGGAGTATAGGTGCGAATTCAAATCAACAAGGCTAAACATTATCATTCGATAACACCGATATGGCATAGACAAGAAATGAATGGTGTTCATGGATTCAAGATGTAGCATTTGGGGAATAAGTGGAACAATGTTGTTTTGCATCAATGGAAATTTATATTAAAAGTTAGCTAGAGTAGTTGCCAGGGGTAGCGAATCTATGCATAATGCTTATATTGAAAACGGTCAATGTTTTTGGCATTGTGCAGAATAAGTTAGAAAGTGTTCGTTATTGCCTTCTCCCTTGAGCTCTATCTCTAAGTTTTGTTTTTTGTTTCTGTTTTGCTTAGAATTTCAACTCAGCGAGCTATAAAATTTCAGACCATATCATATTAGCCTTCCAAAACCATAAATTTCAAATAGTTCATGTAAAGAATTTTCATACTATTAAACATAAACAGAATCTTTGGATATTACCTATCAGCAACCTTCCCAATTTCACCACCAAGTGCATCCACTTCATGTACAAGCTGTGATTTTGCAGGTCCGCCCACTGCTGGATTGCAAGGCTACACATAATCCATTTCGATAGATTAAAAAAAAAAAAAAATGAAGAACAAAAAGTTTGCTAAATCTTTTGAGTACTCTTATCACCGAAGAGTATTACCTGCCAAGCAATTCGATCAATGTTTAGTGTAAGAAGGAGAGTTTTTGCACCCAAACGAGCCGACGCTAGGGCTGCTTCGCACCCAGCATGCCCTCCCCCAACCACTATCACATCAAATCTCTCAACACTATTCCACTCTGCAAAACACAAGATGATAAGCACTTGTCTAGTTTATGGTCAGAAGATAATTTTTAAAATTTGTAATAGAATCCGAAAATCTACTTATATTTGCATTTTACACTCGTTTTTTACATTTTCACTTTGAATTTACACTCTATTTTTAAAAGTAAATTCGAATTTCACATGAAACGGGCACTATACGAACAATTTAAAAAACTGCCCAACACCTGTTCAATGAAGTTACCCAGAAAAACAAAACTACCTCCAGAAGTGGAACTGGGTGCAGCGGAGACGACGGAAAAGTGGCGGGGGAAGAAGTTAAGGGTGCGGTGGAGATTGCGGCGGAGGGAGAGGAGGTGGGTTCTTGAGGAGGAGGAGTGAGAGAAGAGAGGCGCGAACAAGTGGCGGGTATGGCGAAGGCTAGAGAGATTGAGGTTGAAATTGAGACCAAGTATCGTTGGCATTTGTAAGTGTAGTGGGTTTTAATTTAGAGTAGAAACTGCCAGAGGAGATTTGGGATATATGACTGGATTTCAAATTCAAAGATGAGAAATGGGATGCTCACAGTTGACGGGCTCCAGGCCGTTAAGACCCAAGCTAGCATTTAAATTGAATTGAGCATATTATTTTTTATACAAACCCCAATAGAAGAAGAGAGAAAATCAGATATATTTTCTTCGTATTCTTTCATGCATACCAACAAATGTCCAGGCCCATGCCTCTCCCTTTCAGCAGCTCTAATCTCAACTTTCTCCTTATCTGTCCTTAACCCATTTGGCTGATTGTTATAGCACAAGTTTTAGGTCCAACAACACTGACTCATGCATAATACCTTTCTCTTCTTCAAAAAGAACCCCGGCCTCCAGGTTAAATGAAGGATATGTGCGGCAAAGAAGGGTGAAGTCCTCCTAGGTGGCATCTTCATGCATGGAATTAGACCACTGTACCCAAACTTGTGGATGTGTTTTGCCACGATATACCTAAATACGTGCGGCCAAAATAACTTCAAGGAGTAGTAATGGTTGATTGTTAAGGCTGAGTGGTGTCAATCTTCTGCAAGCAAAAGACTGATCTCCACAGTATGGTTTGAGGATTGAGATGTGAAAGACAAGGCTTGTTGGTGGAAGTCCACGCTTGTAGGAAACAAGACTCACGACTATAATAATGTGAAAGGTTTGTAGAATTGCTTTGCTAGCTTGTTGGTGGAGCGATTTGCAAATAAGGACTAGGATGATGGCCCAAAGTGGGTGTGTTCAGACAATCTATCCATGACGATGAGGATGGTGGTGTGGCATCTTGAACTTGGCAATCATGTTATGAAATCCATGGAGTTCCAATACTCTCTCTTGAATGGGTAAAGGGCAAAACAAGCTAACAAGGGTTGTAGTGGTTGTTTCGATCTCTTGGAATGTGAGACAACAGCCCACAAAATCTTGAACATCTTTCCTCATATTAGCCCAAGGGAAATTGACCCAGAGTCACCAAAGTTTCTTCAAAATGTTGCAATGCCCTACCATGAAAGACTTCTGAAATTCTTTCAACAACGGGAACTTATAAAGAGATGTCTTACTCATTCATATATGGCCATGATAGTACAATAACCTATCACGATTGGTATATTCAGATGAAAGGAGCTCTCCATTATTCAATTGTTGATGAAAAAGTAGTAAATCTAGAGTTGTCTGCCTTTCCTTCCTTAAATAATCACAAAGCAACAGTATGAATGTTGCTAGGTAAGAGAATAATAAGATCACAACTTTGATCAAACGACCATCATGAGTGGTCTTGACCTTGAAGATTTGAGAGAGAGAATCAACAACTGTATTGGCTTGATTAGACTTATATTCGATATTTATGTTATTCAAACTATAGTGGTTCATATTGATTGTGAATTTAGCATGCAAGAGGTATTGTCACCATTTAAAAACAACTTTACTGTTGGCATAGTAAGCTAATGACAATCTCATATGAGCCAAGCTTCTTACTGAAGAAGTTAGGTTGCACTCCTGTGTAAACATTGCATTGAATGCAATATTTGAGGCATTTGTTTCAATGAAAAATTCATTGGCAAAGTTATGTAGTGCCAAGATATTTGTTTCAATGAAGAAGGGTAATGATTGATGCATAATTCATGATAAAGTTACGATATTACCTTGTCAATCCCAGGAATCCTCAAAGTTGCCTAATAGTCTTAGGTGTTGACCATTATATTATAACCTCAGCTTTCTTAGAGTTTATCTTTGCACCATCTTCTTGATTAAGGTGATTGAGATATTTTCTATATTTTTCACCAAAATGGCACTTGCTAAGTTCAAACAAAAAAAAAAAATTATGATAACTTGACACTTTAGCCCAAGTTCAAAATGGCTTACACAATAAAAAATACTTGGACCATAGGTAAGGATGTTGTTGAAGAAAACAATTGTAACATTTCTGGTCTAATAGCTTGACTTATTGTTAAGATATTATCCTTTTAGACACACAATCCATTATAGTTTTGCTTTTGGGCTTTGTAACCCAAAACGTGTCTTAATAGTTTAAAGAATTCACAGACTATTTAATCAATCAAATCTTTTCATCGATAATCGATGCAGGATACACAGACAAACCCAACATCTTTCCTATGTTTTGTCAATGTAAGATTTTCTTAAAGATATCACATACACCCCTTTTATGGGACTTGACATCCTTGCTGAAGTTTGCCCCACCATCGCTTAAGAAAACACACAACACTGTTTTGATACCATTTGCAATATATCTAGTCCAATAACTTGACTTACTGTCAAGATATTGTCTACTTTTGACAAATAATTCATCATGGTTTTGCTTCTAAGCTTTGCAACTTAAAACACGTCTTGACAGTTTAAAAAGCTTACAAACTATTTAACTAGTCAAATCTTCTCATCTATAACTGATGTGAGATATACTAACAAAGTATAAACAGACCCAACATCTCTTATGTGCTTTGTCAATGTGGAATTTGTTCAAGGGTATCACAACAATGATGAATTTTTTACCATGTCCTCTACCATCTCTCTAAACACTAACTGACTCGCTTCCTTTTTGGCCTTTTCCCCTTTTCCCCATGTCTTTTATTCCCCTGTTTGTTAACCATCCCTTTATTGATCATTTTCTTAGCCTTGTCATCTTTTTGTTTCACTTTCAGTTTAGTACCCCATTCCATCTTCCTTCTCCCTTTTTTACCTTTCGTTCCTTATTCCCCTTCCTTTATTGTGTTTAGGTGTCTAATTTGGATTGGTCTCAACTTATGTCAATGGTTTGTCTTCTAGATAGTTAGCTTTTGGCTTTTGGTTCTCTATCAAAGGTTCTTTGGTTTGTTTCTCTAGTTGGTATGAGGTGTTGGGTTCCTCCATGTAGAGTTGGCATTTTCTACACAACTCATTAACTTGATATGACAATGTATGAAAAAATTGAATTAGAATTAAGTTTTTCATACAAACATTAACCCGCATTAACCCGAATTAACTCAAATGTTCAGAGAAATGTTTACAATAGTAGAATTTGTTAAAAGTAAATTAAAAAAATATTGAAGGACAGGTACTAGTAATAGTTAAAATCCTTACATATTGTATATAGTTGTATCTTTATATAGTTGTAATTACTTCGATTATTTTTATTTTTATTTAAATTTTTTTCGATAGTAAAAATGAGATTAATTACTAAGATTATTGACGCAATTTAAACATTTTGGTACGCAAATTTTTTATACCATTTATAAAGAAGCAAAATGTTATGTTGTGTGTAAACACGATAATGGCTCATGTCAGGTTGTTCCAGGTTGAATTCGATACAGCCTATTGTGCTCATAGGTTGTGATTTTATATATATTTTTAATGTTTTTAAATTATTTTTTAAATATTATATTTATTATTGATAATTGTATTGATATGATTATTTTAAATTGAAGTGTTTTTGTCTTGACTATGTTGTTTTCTTATAAGTTTGTGGCTACTTTAAAATAACAAAATTTCATTTACCAGAAAATATATAAAAATGATCATTTTCTTTGTGTGTGTATATATATACATATATATATGTATACATATGTATATATATATAATTAGTAATGTCTAAATGGGAGAATGTTAGAATAATATGGGTATACATTAATTAATTTTTTTTTATTGTTTAATAAAACTGAGTGAATATATAATCCAAAAAGAATTTATTTTATGAGTTCAATGTGATCATTTGGAAACAGGTCAACACACTTTGCATTATGGTTATTAATTTGAATTGTAAGTGTGGGTCAATGAAAGTTATTGTGCTTTTAATAGGAGAACCTGATAACTAATTAAACAATACATATAAAATAAAGGCAGGGTCCCCTTCCCTAGTGAACATTACACATAATATTTTTCTTGGCACCACTTTTGCAAAACATTCTGAACTAGGAATGAAGACTTTGCTCAAGAACCGATAATCAATTCTTGTTGCACCAATTTTCAGCAATAAAATAGTGCAAACAAGTTTGTTTACGTGTAACACTCACATGTACGTCTCAAGGGCAAAATACTCTTGTCAAAATAAGAGTTTTGGATGACACATGATTGTGTATGGAGAGTCAATGCTCATGTGTCATGCCATGTCAGCCAAATAAGATTGATTAAAATTAAGTAACACATGGTTGTGTGCCTCAAATACACGCTTGTGTGTGTGTAACGTTTTCAGTTTATATATGACATGTTGCTGTGTTTTTGGGATTATTATTTTATAATCCCTAAACGCACAATTTCTCCCAAAAAGTGAGTGAGGGCAAGTTTGATGGTTAGACTTTCGTGCAGTGACTCCAATGACATGTTTTCAGTGAGGTGGTTGCGAGGAAATAAGAGACAAGGAGGCCTACGCGTGCTGTCTTTTGTTGTAATCGAGGTAAGTGGGAATGCCTCTCTGCACCTGTTTCCATTATATTTGTTGGATCCTTGTGGTTTCTCTTGCAAAGTGTGCTTTTATAACTATGATCTATAGCTTAAGTTTGATACTAATCATAATGTATAAGACATGGTTGAGAGCTCTACAATTATATGAATATATACTCGTATTTTTTATTATTGTTACCATTATTTATGCATTTGTTTGATGGGAAATTGCATGTATTTAGCATAAGCAAGTGGTATTGTTAGTATGGTCCTAATTCATATGTCAAAGGGATGAAATTGATAGTGTTTGCATGATTAGAATCGAAGTAGGGCATTTAGTGTGATTTTTGGGTTTGTCACATGGTTGTATGGTATAGGATACATGCCCATGTATGCAATCCCCAGATTTCAAGTCAAGTTTTCCTGATGTTCTAACAACCATAGGACACCATTGACTGATTAGTGGTCAACTAAGACATGTGAACTTTTGGTGTGTAGCATTAGCATGACTATGTGTTGGGTAAAATGACTAGAATACATTTAAAAAGTAGTACAATCGATGAGAGCATAGAAAAAGAAATTAAAATAGATAGTTAAAAAGGCATACACCTGTGTGTGTAGGAAAATTAACACACGGGGAAATGCCATGAGAAGTAGCTATGTGCTTGGGAATAAATAAACACACCCTAAGTGTCCATAGACATACACCTATGTGTATATAGCAAAATAAAGAAAAGAGAAAAGGAATTAGGCTAAAAATTTTAGGTTTGTCCCAAGTAGACATGTCAATTAGGGCTAGTCAAATGGAGGTCTAGCCTAAAGCTTGAAAATGAGGCTTGACCCATAAGCCTTCCGGGGTGGGCTGTAGGCCTAGGTATTAGGCTCCTGGGCCAACCCGACCCGACCCATTATTGTTGAATATATTAAAAAAATAAAAAGAATTTTTTTTATATGCCAGTTGGCTTCTGCTTGTTGTAGAAGCCAGACCCATATTTTTTTTTTTATAATTTTTTTCCTCCTATATAAACAACTCAAATCCTTTTTATTTTCCAATTTTATTTATAAATCTTTCAATCTCAATTCTTTCATTATATTCTTAATCTCATTTTTTCTTATCAACTTTCTTTCATAAACCGTCTGAATTCACAAACAATAATTTTTTATATTTATAATTTCATTTTAATTTGAATTTTATCATTACAAAATATTACAAATAGATCCAATGTCAAGTGAATTCAATCAATTTGAATATTATTTATGTAGATAATTGGTATGGTATATATATATTTTATTTACGTTTGTAATTATATAATATTTAAATTAATTTATTTGTATTATATTATAATATTTTTCATCATGTAACCATGGTATTCCTTTATCATAAGCAAGAGATTATAAATAAAATATTTGAAATATTGTCATTGGTTTTAATAATTGAAAAATAATTTGTGTTTAAATTTATTTAAAACTCGATTAAGGCTCAAGCCTTAGGCCTTAAAAATTTCATGGGTCGGTTCAGTTCAATGCAAAGGCCCATCACTGTGCAAGCCTACGGACAAGCCCAACCAATAAGCCCGATGGGCAGAGCCAGAGCTGGTCGAGCCATAGACACCTCTAATCTTAAGCAACAGTACAAGGAGTTCGGGTACGTAGTAGTACCTCACATGTTTAAGAGTTCAATCATAATGGGGCACGAGATATATTGTTAGGTGAAAGTAAGAGTGAGCTAAGTTAAATAAAGACTTGACATGCATGTATACTAGACATCTTACGATCGTTATGAGAGGGCACTATGAATATACAGTCACTACGCAGTCTACAATAGGACATTAGACTTGTAGTAGGGCACCTGCTCACAGTAAACTCAGTTAAGATACAATTGGTGTAGTGAAACAAAAAAATAGTTCACATGGTTAAGGTATCAAATCCATATATCTAATCCAAACTAATTGACCTAGTATACAACTTTAATTACAATTTTCAGATTCATATGCTTACACTGAGTTTAGTATGGTTACGCTAGATAAAAATTTGGAGAAGTGGCTCTTTAGTGATTGAAAGGACATAGGTCAACCTGAGAGTAATGACATACAACCTAAATAGTCCCTAAAGTATAATATGAGTACAAATGCAATACATAGGACCCGTCATCATCCATAGAGGAGTTTAATGCTGACTGCAAATGACAAAGTTAGTATGGGTCGAGTTTAAGAGCATTTTGGGGTTTCAATAGAAATTATTAGTATAGTCTCATATTTACTAAGTGTTCTTGTCACTCATTCCTCTACTTTCTTGTGTGTAAGAACAAGTGATCGTGATAGGTGGGGAACGAGTGATGGTTAGGGGGTATAGAGTTGTGAGGGCATTCCTATCATTTTAGTTTTATCAATTTTAGTTCATTGAGATTTTTATGATTGTATTTGACTATACATAGTATGATTTTTAGTTTATGCTAATAAGATTAGACATTTTTTAAACACTTCCATTTATTTCTGTAACAAGGGTATTTTCATCATTTTGATTATTAATAAATGATTTTTTTTCATGTTATTATAATGACTTATGTATGAAGTTTTAAATGTTTTAAAAAATCAAGTATGCTCAAATAGTCAATTTAATGAAGCTTTTCTGCAGAGAGCAGTACTTCTAGAAGAGGTGTTACATTTTCTTCCTAATCTACAATATTTTATAGTCTACTGTGATTAAATACAAAATTAGAGCAGAATTATCTTGGCCTGTCATTCTACAATTGGGTGCGCTAATACGATCATGTCATTTCATCTTAGTTGTATAAAGTTAGTGAAACACCTAAACCTAATCAAACCCAGTTTCATATTATCTCTGATGTTATATAGTGGTTACCCGAATTTTGTAATGAGTTATATAAATTCAAAAAGTGTTGGATTGAAACAGGAATTTCATGGAGATATGTGATAGCAGCAGCTAGGATCCTAATTGCTTGTTAGTTAAATCGAACCAGAAAGGTGTGGTCTATGGTAAAGCAAAATAAGTGAAAGCTCTAATGCAACTGCCCTATATATTTGAAAGATAGAAATAACCTTCTGAGCATCTATCAAATCCTAGTCTTTTTGTGATGACAATGGTATCAAAAGTGATAACGAATCATTAAGCTCAGAAACAAAGTATTATTTATGATGAGGAAGATGGCCGGACATATTTTATGCTGCAGCAGTTATTGGTTATGGAATTGCTTCGGTTTGCTTCACCAAGGTCTTTGCTAAAGGAAAACTGGAAAAAGAAACATTGTTTAGCATCCAGATTCATTAAAAATACCTTGTGAATATGTAACAACAATCGTAAAAGACATCAAGCAAAGCCGGGAGCCATACCCTGTGTAAAATGCATACATTGAATTAAATTTTAGTATTTAGTCACCAGCTCAAAATATAACAGGGCTTTGATTACAATATACAAGCACCAAAGTATAGCACTCAAAAAATAATACATAATCAATAATCACTTACCATGTACAATGAATCAAGATTTACATTATGGTGGCGACTGCAATTCCAGTTCAATCTTTCTCACTTTCCATTTACGATAAGGCATTCTATGGCAGGAGATCGAATAAGACTTTGGAGAGATGGCTCCTCATATTGCACAAAAGTTTTTAAAGGTGTTCCATTGTTCCGCTTTTTAGTCTGTCCATCCACTCTTGAAGACCTTCTCGTCCATGTGGAGAACCGCACCCTTTACAGCATTCTCAGCACCACAGTGATCTGACTAACGATTCTGATCAGGAAGTCCATGATTTAGAGTGTCATTCATGTTTATTAACGTCCTGCTTCTGGCTTCAGGGTTCCTGGCTGCTGCAGCTAATTACATGTTCTTTATCCTTTCTCTAATTGCATCTAATGTCCCAGTGGTTACTGCAGCTTCAACAATAATTTCAACTTTTAGGTCTGTTTTAACTAAATTAACAGAGAAAAAAACAGAATAAGCAAAAGCAAATTATGCATACCTCCATATCTTGTTAAACAAAGCAAGCATCGCCTCTCTTTTTCAACAAGAGTCAGGAAGCATCCAAAACCGCCAATCTGGACATTGCTCCAGCCTAGCTCACAACTTGCAACTGCTCGTTTAGAATTCTCCATTATAAACATGCAAGCCGTCACTCAAGAAATTTAAAGAAAGTTTAAAATCGGCTACAAAACCAACATAAAACTAGTATAAGAAGGGACCATGTCCCAGCCAAGAGTAAGTACAAAATAAAGAAGTGTGTGCTGTGAGGCTGTGCAAAAAAAAAAAGCCGTTGAGTGTCATTGAGTGCAAGAATAAAGAGTGTGGGCTGTGCGTGAGCGTAGCAAGTGTTACGGGGGTTGTTTTGTATAAATTTGTAATTGTTATAATTAATAAAAATGTTGTTCTATAATTACCACTTTTGCTCAACATATTTCTCATTCTGTTGATCACCCAAAGGATTCTCCGGGGCGAGACCTCTTGATGCAATGGCATTATTGATCCTATGTCTTAAGTATATGAAGGTGGTAAATTAAAGCTTTTTTGCTCAGCTACAGCTCTATTTGAAATATTATCTGATGAGGCTATGGGAAGCAGTAAAGATGCAAGTTAATGAAAATTCAAACTCTGAGATCAGGAAAAACAGACAGCATTCAGTCCCCGCCTCCCCAAAATACAAGGAGCAGATGATGTTAGACATATACCTTCTCCATTCCCGATTCTTGCAGATATGCATGAATGCTTTGAAGAATGTGGTTGAGAATGGCACCATATATACTATCTTGAAGAACCTGTAGAAACAGGAAACAAAATTTACCATATATCTAGCCAAAACACATAAAAATCACTGCCAACAAACAAATAAAAAGTTTCAAGCAATTCATTTTCAGAAAATATAATTCATGAGAATATATTATTAACATTGCAGATTAAGTGCACATACTAGTCTTAATAAAATCTATCATCTCAATTACATGTTGTCCAGTAAGGGCAATTTGTTACAATTAGAAAAACAGTACAAAACAAACAATTTGTCTGGTCAAAACAATCTTAGAAAGCAAAGCAAGAAAGGCATCGGCAATGAAAGATACCTTAGTCTGTTTGATGAGGCATTTTACAACCAGATCAGAAAACATCTGATTTCTCGCAGCAACAAAGGATGAAGTTCGATCAGCGTTATCCTGTATGAACAACAGCAAGTCAATTAAGCAATAAATACACATAAAGGTTACTGAAAATGTATTCATATCAGATAAGTTTTCACCTGAATGTTAAGCATCAACACATTGAGAGCTTTTAAAAGTTGGCTGCTATCATCCATATGAGGAACCCTTTCATCCAACAGCCAAAGTAGGACCTCAGTAAGTAGACTGTCAAGAGTACTCTCCTGGACATCATTAGAAGGCCTCTTGTATTGAAATGTCTGCATAAAGTCCATATGTTAGTATGTTGCAGCAAAATGATTCAATGCAAGAGTTTTACAGCTAAGAAGACTGAGCAGAAGAATTTAAATAGACCGAGTACAATGCAGAAAATTCTCAACACGAAGAAGGGGCAGAGAAAAAAGCAAAGAATAAAAGAAGAATAGCAGGAAAATTCAAAGCAACTATGTAACATCATGATATGCCACACCTAAAATCTTGTAACCAGTAGACAATGTATTTAGAGCAGCTTTTCTTATTTCACCGTCACGTTCTGCTGACTAGCTTAAAACAATTTGCAAAGATTATAATTGTCCACTGATCTGCTAAACAGACAACATATAAGTTTGAAAGCAAGAAGATAATTATACCTTCAGCAAGCATGTTGTGTTAGATTTTTGCAGAACTGCAAAACAAACCACCTCAAAAGTATATCCAGAACTTCAATAATTTCCCTTTTTATAGATGGGAGAGCCTGTAATTAAAAATTGATTTGATTAAGATTACATATTAACAAACTTGAAACAGGTTGAGGAACCAAAATCATGAGAAGACCACCCTCTGCAGCATCTCAAGCCCATCAACTTGTTTCTTAAAATCTGTGCTTCGTAGATGCCTATGCAAGTCCTCTCTGAAAAATCTCATCAAACCATTCTGCAACAAAGGCACAATCTCTGTGACAACTAATTTTTCATTGGAAACAAAGAAATATATCTAAGAATGAATCCCAGAACAAACCTCAAGATCTTGGATCTGCTCGATCTGTGGTTCTTCAAACTTAAATCTACCAACAACTATTCTCTCCCCTTCATCCTGTAAATTAAAAAGTTTATATAAAACATGTTCTCAGTATATTTAACACTTCACACAATATTCAACGCTTCAAATTTCACCAATCAATACCTTATTTGAATCCTTCACATTTAGCAAAGCCTGTGATTGGACAGCTATATCATAATTGAATCTGCCCTTGCATCCTTAGTACATGAATGCATTGAAGAATGCAGTCAAGATTGACATCATATATAGTACTTTGAAGAACCTGCAGAGACAGGAAACAAAATTTAGCACACAACTAGCCAAAACATGTGAAAATCGATGCCAACAAACAAACAAATATATTAACACTGCAAAAAAAGTGCACATTCTAGCCTTAATATATTATTGATCATCTCAGTTACATGTCCCAGTGAGGGCAATTTTTGTACTAGGATGACTCATGCAACCACTTAACTTATAATGAGCACTCCAGCCCCATAACTGCTTATCAGTTTGTTAGAATTAGAAAAATACTACTAAACAAACAATTTGGCTTGTCAAAACAATCATAGAAAGCAGAGCAAGAAAGGCACTGGCAACGAAAGATACCTTATTGAGTTTGATGAGGAATTTTACAAGCAGACCAGAAAACCTCTGATTTCTGGCAGCAAAGGACTGATTAGTCACAGGTGAAGGCCACCTTGAAGGATCTAATGGACGCAAGAGATTAATAAGGACAACAAAGGATGAAGCGCGATCAACATTATCCTGTATGAACAATAACAAAGTAAATTAAACATAAAATACATCAAGCATGTTGTGTTAGATTTGAAGAACTGCAAAACAGACCTCCTCAGAAGTATATCCATTACTTCAATAATTTCCCTTTTTATAGATGGGAGCGCCTGTAATTAAAAATTGATTCAATCAAGATTACATATTAACAAACTTGAAACAGATTCAAGAACTAAAATGATGAGAAGACTACCTTCTGCAGCATCTCGAGTCCATCAATTTGCTCCTCAAAATCTGTGCAAATCCTCTCTGAAAAATCTCATCATATCATTCTGCAACAAAGGCACATCTCTATCACAACTAATTTTTCAAAGGAAACAAAGAAATATATCTAGGCATAAATCCCAGAACAGACCTCAAGATCTTGGATCTGCTCTATCCGTGGCTCTTCAAACTTAAATCTACCAACAACTTTTCTCTCCCCTTCATCCAGTAAATTAAAAAGTTCATATAAAACATGTTCTCAGTAACACTTCACACGGTATTCAATGCTTCAAATTTCACCAATCAATACCTTATTTGAATCCTTGGCATTTAACAAAGCCTGTGATTTGACAGCTATATCTTCAACAGATGTAATTGAATCTGCCCTTGCATCCTTAGTTGGAATGCCCCTCTATCCAAGCCATCAAAAAAACACTCAGCACCCTCATTGCATGCAGAAATGGTTGTAAAAAAGCATGCAAAATATACCGAAGATATAGTCCTGCTTCCATGCTTCACCAAAACATTAGAAGTAGATTTTGCAACCTTCAAGCTGTCTTTAGATGTAGGCCCCATTGACATTACTTTTGCAGATTCAAGTAAGACTAAGAGAAACTCAAATTAGCAAGCAAAATATAAAAGACGTACAAGGGGAAAATTACTAGAACCAGGTTACTATATACACACAATGAGATCCATCATACGCTTTCAATCTTTCAACAATAAGAGCTAAAGCTGGAGCGTCACATCTTTAAGATGCTTCTCAGTCTGGAAAAGATTATATAAATCCAAACAAAAAAATAATAATAATAAAGCTTAATAGCAGCTTCAATCTCAAAACTATGAGAAAGCACCAGAAATTTTATAGGGCACACACTGCTTCATGTCCACTAACTCTGATGATTTCAACAATGCACGCTTCTGCTGCCTATCAAACATCTGATGATTTATCCTATAAGAGATTCCTGACATTGATGTGGCTCAAATAGGGTGAAATTAATAAACAAATTGTGCAACACAAGCAATCAGACCAAAAAATGAGGTCAAGAGATTACCAGCATTTATCTTTCTTCAAAGAACTTACTGCCACAGCAGAGCTCGCTGGTTTCAGCAGGTCTGAATGCAGATGGCAGCTTATAAAGGGCAGAAGGAGAGGAGAGGAAAGGCACGGAAAACAACAGGGAATTGGGAGGGAAATTAGGGGGCTATCGCCTAGGGGGTTCTGGCACTCTAGTCAGAACAATTATCACTGTAATTAGTTTCAAAATAAAGCAGTGAGGAGGGCTGCTATGTTTATTCTTTCCAATCAATAAAGACATTTCATTCGAAAGTGCAGTTGTGTGTGTTCTGTGTAAATAAACTGGCAGGCTACTCTGGTTGAATGCACATTTGATTGCAAGGCAGCTAAACAAACCAGGAAGACAAGGCATTTGAGAGAAGAAAATTATACCCAACAGTTCAGGTATGTAACAGTATTCAGGGACAAGAAGCAAAATTCTCCAACTGAGTTTATCTGAATATAGATATAAAATAACTCATCCATGTTTGTGAGCCCTGACAGCAAAAAACTCACATTGTACGGTCCATTCCCCAAAACAATTAAAACATAAATATAAAACATTATGGGAGGCAATATTTACTTGTCAAGGCTGAATTATGAGATTGAAAACTCACAAATTTAATTCAAGTTTCCCCTGCATACATATAAAACAATAAAGTTAAAGAAAGGAAGGAGAAACAATGAATAGGTTCAAATTTTGAAATTCATATCAAATGATAAAAGAATCAAATTGTCAATTGAAGTTTTAACTTTATTCAAATAAGTATTTCAAGAATATTTATAATTTAACTACTAACTGATGAAGAAGAATAGATATGGATTGGTCATAACTAATTTTCGGTTGACTTGATAATCGCTCCGTCAAGTTGAATGTTGGGGATATGAGCAATCTTAGGCCAATCTTCACCTGCTTCTGGTTTGCATCTTTCCGTCAGTTTAAGACAGCCTTCAATTCTTACTTCTCGCAAAGAGACGAGACGATTCATATCCTCTGGTAGAGATGACAATTCTGGACAGCCACGAATGAATAGTTCACCCAAAGTGTTTGTCAAACACTGGAGAAGCCATTGCGGCAATTTCACCAGTTGTGATAAATCAGTAATTTCAAGGGATCGAAGGGGAGGCCCTGTGCTATTGAGTTCAGCATGATTGTCTGATCCTGTGCTCAAATCAAGATTAAGCCTTGCACAACTTCGGATACGAAGGTCTTCTAATGAGCTTAAGTTTCGTACACCACGTGGTAATGAGATTAACCGTGGACATTCAGAAATTATGAGCATTCGAAGGGCTCTCAGGCGACCAATATCTTCACACAAATATTCTAAATTGCTGCAATTGCGAATAATCAAATATCGAAGAGAATTCAAGTAGCCAATTTCATTGCTTGGTAGATGCTTTTGCATTGTTGTTAAGACTAACACTCTGAGACTAATTAAGTACTTTACTTCTCTTGTTAACCCTTTTAGTTCCTCACAATTCCTCAGTGATAAAAGTTGCAAATTTTGTAGCTTGTAAATGGAACTCGGGAGTTTTTTTATTTCTGGGTTTCTTCCTAGTTCCAAATATCTCAAATGCTTAAGAGTACCAACTCCTTTAGGCACTACTTTTATGCCTAGATTATATAAATCTAACATCCGCAAAAATTGAAATCTTGAGATAAGTAATTCCAAAAAAGATTGGCTAATAGTGATATCGTCACCAATAGTTGAAGAAAATATAACGCTTCTCACATTACTCAAGCTAGCTATGCAGTTTCGAGCAACCACTTCACCATGAAAAAATAAATGTCGATAAGTTTTGCAAGCAATTTGGCTACCCCTTTTCAGTCTTAAACACTCATTTTGGAACAATGATGTGGCAACATCATGCATCAGATCATGTATTTCAAATATAAACCTATCACCAATTAACTTTTCAACATCTTGAAAGAAAGATCTCCACATTAATTCTTTTATATATTGCATGCCAATATTTTCCAAATCTTCATTTTCATTGTGGGCTTGGAAAAGCCCATGGGCCATCCAAAAGTTAACCAAATGATTGCTAGAAAATTTGACACCTTTCGGAAATATAGAACAATAGACAAAACATTGTTTTAAAGGAGCTGATAACTTATTATAACTTATCCTTAAAGCTGGTAAAATGCTATTTTCCTTTTGATCTAACTTCCATATCTCATTATCTTTCACATTTATCCACTCTTGTTCAGAAGTTGAGGAATAAAGAAGACTCCCTAGCGCTCTTACTGCTAATGGAATACCTCCACATTTTTTTACAATTTCTTTTCCAATCTCTATAAGTTTGGAATGTTGTTTTTCTTGCCCTTCTTTAAATGCATATTTAACAAACACAGACAAACAATCATTAAGGGCAAGACCTTTTAACTTGTATGTAGATATAGTACCCATAATTGAAGCAACACGGTCACTACGTGTAGTTACTATGATTTTACTCCCACTAACACACTTCGTTAATAATTCTTTTAAATCACACCACAACCCCTCGTTTTCATTCCAAACATCATCCAAAACTAACAAATATTTTTCATGTCTTATAATATCACGTAGTTTCCTTTGCAATTGGTCTAAACTCATTTGAATACATTTTTGCTCAGTTGCAGAACTAATGATGTCAATTAGAACCTTTTTTAAAGAAAATTCATCAGACACACAAACCCACATTTTCAACTTAAAATGATCACCCACTATTTCATCATTATACACCAATTTTGCAAGTGTGGTTTTTCCTAAACCTCCTAGCCCAACAATAGGAATGATAGAAACACTCACATTTCTATAACTTGGACACAATAAGATTCTTATAATCTCCTCTTTGTCTTTATCTCTACCAATAACATTTGAATCACGTACAAATGAGTGGGTTTCCCTCTCCCTATCTATAACATGATTGCTATCAATTTTTTCAGTGAGAATAAAATCATTCTTATCAGCTGTTATTTTTGCTAACCTCTTTTTAATCTCTTTAATTTTATGCCCCAACGTAAAACGGAAAACAACTAGATTTGATGATGAAAAAAAGTGGCATACCTTTCTTGTAATGCTTTGATGATGCACCACTTGCTTACGTAGATCTTCCACCTCAACTTCATCTAAAATATCTTCTGCATTATAGCAAACCTCTTTAAGCTTTTCTAGCCAAACTCTCAGCTTTGAATCATGAATTTGTTTCTCCTCAGCATCTAAGAGAACAACTTTGATAGTTTTTAAAGTGTCAGCAAGTTGTTGTACATCATTCTTGACACCCCATGCCAAAGACACTTCATCAGAAGCAAGGGATATCAGCTTGCCCAACACTTTCTCAACAATACCAGAGACAATTGTTTCTAACATATTTTTGAAAGAAAGAAGACAGCAGGTTGTTCAGTTTTCGAAGTGGCGAAATTGAATTGTTGTATGAAATAATCATCTAAGATCATGGCATTATATATAATATAGTAAGATTCCTTGACTTGCGTGGGGATTACATGAAGTATGAACAAATTTTGAAGACTAGTATATATCCTTTGTCTTGAATGAATGTAAGGCATATATCCATCAATTTTTTATTTTTATTTTCCCCTATACATCCCTTTGGTTTGGATAATCTCTTATTTCAAAAATGAAAGATTACTCAAGAATAGGTTATCTAAAATATTATTAGGTATACATAATAATTGTGTACAGTTTGATGTAATAAAAAAATACTAATATATCATTTTATTTAAATATCCTAAAGATTATTAAGTTTAATTTTTCTAAAATGTTTTTTTATATTATTTGTTTATTAGCTAAAAATGAAGGTATTTTTGTACTAAAAAAATTAAAAAGTAAAAACAGAATTGTAACAGAATCAAAAATGCTTTGATAATTTTTTAATAATTAAGGTGGGATGGCAATCAAATTATCCTCTATTTACTTATTATATCACGACTAGTATTAAAAAATTACCTGATAAACCAATGAAAATAATATCTATAATAAAATATATATTATCAGAGTAATTTTTAGTAACTTTGAATCAAACATCCACTAAGAAGCATATTCATTGCTTTGTTTCTTTTAATTATTTTGCATATTCTTTGTCCTAGATGTAAGTAAATTAAGGTTTCGAGTTTTAAAGGTGGTGTCTAACATAATTTATTATGTAAATAAGTACTATAAATTTGCATTAACAAAATAAATTCAATAGAATCTATATGATCATTGCATTGGTTATGAAACACTAAATTAAATTACTTTAGGGTATGTGCCATGTTTTTTGAATTCGTAAGTTCTTGAAATACGGTTTTCAGTGGGCAAAACTATTGTTACTTTTTGTAATATTATGTTAGGTTTTCGAGAGAGATTAAGTCAATAAATAGTAAGTTATTAGACACTTGTTAAAAGACCAATAAATCCTAAAACATATACTAATGTTGTCTACTCAGATCATAAATCGTGAAGTATATTGGACAATCTTAAATGATCACATGGAACTCATCTGTAAACTTTTATTGAATTATTCAATTACCTGAATTTATAAAATCAAATTATAATTAATATTAATCCACATCAAAATTTTTCTAACACAATATTCTTCAACTCGATTGTTTATAAAAAAGTAAGCAATGAGTTTAATCAAGGTATAAATCCTTTCATTGATTCATATCTCCAACTTTGGGAAGGAAAATTCTTTCCGTCACCCATATTCTATACTTTAATTGATTCCTTATTATCACTCTCATATATATATATATATATATATATATATATATATATATATATATATATATATAATGAATGCATATCATATGAAAAAAATGTCAAAATACTAAATTCTTTGCTTTTACTTTTAGCGTCTTTAACTTTGTCCTAAAATATAAAATAAATTGATGTTACATGTAACATTACTATGAGGTATTAATAATCATATCAAATTTATATTGTATAATAGAGTTTATGCATGATTTGTATATTAATTATAAAATTATTTGCTTAATTACATTTAAACACCTTATGCTTCATAAAAGAATGATTTTTTCTTTCTTAACTAAGCTTCAAACATTAGCAAAGTTGAACTTAACATAAGAAAGTCGTACCATGTCATTTTATCTCATTTGTATAAAGTTAGTAAAAAAACCTTAAACCTAATCAAACTCAATCTAATATTATCTCTTTTATTATAAAATGGTAACCCGAATTTTGTTATGAGTTATCCAAATTCAGTAAGTTTTGAATTAAAATGTGAATTTCAAAGATATATGATAATACTGGCTAGAATCCTAGTCACTTGTTAGTTAAATTGATAGAACATAGTAGGTGCGATCTATGGTAAAACAAAATAAGTGGCATGTAATGAAATTGTTTGTGTATTTGAGAGATAGGATAGGAATAACCTTCCGAGCATATATCAAATCCTAGTTTTTTTTTTTCTTACAAAAGTGAAGATGCACAAGGTAGTTGCAAGAGAGATCAACATCTACATGATTGTTGACATGTTATAACAGAACTGAATTCAAGACAGTTGGGCTTGATTCCTTTAGTTTTAGCTTAAAAATTGAATTGCTCTAAAATTTTTAATTATTTTGAATATTGTATGACATCTAATACGTATTTCATTATTTTTCCCACAAGGACTAAAGAGAGGGGAATCTTTCTTGCAAAACTGGAGAGGGAAAGAAAATTTTACCCACAAGTAAAGGATACAAATTTGTTGTCATCCCACTATTAGGGATGAGGTAAGGACAGAGATAGGCTTTTTGTACAAAACCGAGACTAGAGAATTCAACCCCATTTTGTCCAATTACCACCCCTAAACAGGAGATATGGATTTAGTATTAAATAGTATGGTCTTAGTATAATCAAACCATGTCATTTTACGTATTAGTTGATTTGTTAACATATGATTAAATGTTAACAACAAAACATGTTAAAGTAATCCTGATTTAAAAATATACAATCACATAATGATACATCATCTAAGTACTTAAAACTAAGTACATATAATTTTAATTCATACACGATAGTGATAATCATGATAATCTAACCCGTTGTGGCTATTTTTGTACTTGATTATTTTTAGTAAAGACAATTAAGATATGTGATTTATTAAGTTATTTTATGGCTAAATCTATCCCCAAAACAAAATCATAGTATTTTGGAAATACAAACCACTAAGGACGGTTATGTAGAGGAATAGACATGTCAATGGGGTCAAGTCATATAGAGGCCCCATTAGAAGCTTAGAATTCAAGCTTGATCTATAAAGGCTCGGTTTGGTACTGTAGCATATAGGCCTAGCCTATGGGATTTCCAAGTCGGGTTATGGGCTTTAATATTAAGCCTATGGACTGGCTCAACCTAGTACTATTTACAAATTAAAAAAAATGGGCGGAAGTGAGGCTTTTGCGCAGAAGCCTTCATTGCTTTGCTAGTGGCAAAAGCAATGGTTTATTTTTTAAAATTTTTTTAATTTTTTAATTTTTTTTATATAAACCAATTCAAATATTTTTTATTTACAAATCTCTCAATCTCAATTTTTTCGCTATATTTTTAATCTCATTTTCTCTTATCAACTCTCTTTTGGAAACTGTATGAATTTGCAAATAATTATTCTTTATGTTTATAATTTTATTTTTATTTCAATTTTATCATTACAAAATATTATAAATGAATTCAATGTCAAATAAATTTAGAAATTTAAATGTTGAATAAAAGTAGATAAATGGTATGATATATATATTTTATTTATGCTTGTAATTTTATAGTATGTTAATTAATTTATTTGTGCTACGTTATAAATTTATAATATTTTTTATCATGTAACCAAGGTATTCCTCCATTACAAGAGAGAGATTATAAATAAAATGTTTGAGGTACTATCATCGGTTTTAATAATTGAAAAATAATTTGTATTTAAAAGTTTTAATTAAAATTTTAAAAGAATTATTTAAATGGGTTACCCAGATTAAAGCCCAACCCCATATATAGGGTCAGGCCATGGACTTTCAAAAATTCATGGATTGGCCTTGCTCAAAGGCCTATTATTGTGCGGGCCTAGGGCTCAACCCGGTCTATGAGCTCGATGAGCTAAGCTAGAGCCACCCTGACCCATTGATGTGTCCACTGGGGAATGTCCTTAATAAAAATAGTTATATGGGTGATTTCTCAAAAATATATATATCCTAATAAGCCTAGCTCTTAAGAGGCATCTAAAAATTAGGGTTACCTAAATTATTTGTTGGACAAATTTCATTAGATTTTACATATTTTTCATCCAGATAGGAAAATAATAATCATGAAAAGGATTTTAATTCATCATTTTTTTTTTCTAAATTTACATAATTATATCTTCTAATCACATAATAATATAACAATTATTTTGTACTCATTTGTATCCAACATGTATACATATAGTTTACTCAAAAAATAAATTAACTGTTTTTGTTTTCAAGTCTTAGAATATTGGGTGCGTAAATATTCAAGCGCGTCTCATCTGGGTGAAGTCTAGGATGCATTCAACACTATGAAAATTTCCATGAACCTTCTCAGAGGATGTTTGGTTAAAAAGATTAAAAATTATTCTAATAATCTATCTTTTATTACTTCTATTACTTTATTCGATTTATATATAATAAAATATTCCGATAATCTTCTATTACCAATGTTGATGTAACAGCTAATATAAAGGATAATCTAATTACTACCTCCACCTTATATATTAAAATATTATCAATATAGTCGTAATTTTATTATAACTATATCTTTATTTATTAATTGTTTTAGACAAAAATAATTTTATTTTCAATTAATATAACAAATAAAATAAAAATTATTTTAGAAAAATTATACTCAAGGGAATTTAAATAAAATAATATATTAGTATTCTTTTATTACCTTTAACCAAACACAATAATTATTTATACTTATCCAATTTTATCAAATTTTATTAAAAATAATAATAATTTATACCTAATAATCTTTAAAATAATCTATTTTCAAGATAATTTTCTAATTTTGATAATAAAATATTTATCATACCAAACGTTCCCTTAAGGTTTATATCATTAAGATGACAACATTTACAATATTTTATCATATCTTGGACTTCTGAAGGTGTAAAGTAAACACCTCTTGATGTTATATGGCCAATATCTAATATTTAAAATTATATATATATATGTAACATTACTCTATTAAAAAACATATGCATACAAATTTATTTTTCAAATCATTGGATTAGATAATGAAACTAACGTTAAAGAATTCATCTTAGTTGTACAAACATGAACCCTAGATTGGGCTCAATTATATTATATGAAATTTTATAAAATTACTTATATCCCTTTAAAAAATTATCGGTAACTTTTGAAAATTATAGGTAATATTATAGTTGACTCTTAAAAATTATGTAAAACCTTAAAATGATTTCTATTTTTTATCCAAATTGTAGTTCTAACCCTAATGTTAACAGTAATTTTTTTCCTAGTCTAACCTTGCATTTTTTAAGTATATTTAAGACTTAACTCAAGCGAGCCCAACTTGGGTATTTATTTCCCCAGAGTTATGTAAGACATCAATATCTTGAAAAATTATTGTTTTTTTAGGGTACTCTATAACAGATGATATACGTAATTTGTCAAAATATTTTTTTCATAGTAGTTGAATTATGTATCGAAAACCTAATTTTACGTATTATAAATAAGACAATAAAAAAATAACTGATATGTCATTATTTTGAAAAATATCATAAGTATCTTTGAATTTTTAATTTTTTCATGTACCTTTACTACATCATCATTTTCTCTAAAAAGTGTATCGATCTATTTTAGTAATATATATTGTATCTAAGATATGTATCATATCATAAGATATATTTATTGTATCGTATTAATTACGATATATTTTTTCATACATATCATTTTTTCTTTGTATCGTATCATATCATAGAATACTGATAATTATGGTTTTTTTCCTTATTTACATTCCTATTAAGGAATTTGGTATATTAATTCAATAACATGACCAACATATATGATACATATTGTGAAATGTGTATTAAGTCTAGCATGTGCCATTAGGAAATAGAAGGGAAAATACTTAGGGGACAAGTTTCCCAAGTCTGTAATTATTTAATGTGGAGAGGTTGCTAGAAGATATTATAAAGAATTATATTAATTAAATATTTTTGCTAATTTATCGTTACAAACTGATGTGTTTTCTAAATAATTTTGTAATTTTAAATAATTAAATTATGTATAAAGTAAATAATTAAATCATTCAATCACATTTTTATATTTAGTTAGACTCATTTACAGGCAAAACTAATTAAATACCTTATATAACTCTAATTCTATTAATATAAAAAATTAATATATATAATTCAAGGCTTTTTAAATAATAAATTATACTCTAAGGTTTTTTTTAAAAGCAATATTATATATACATATTTTTTGTATACTTAAGATATGTTATCATGTGATTATATATTATTTTATTTTTAATTCAAAATTATTTAATCATATAATAATTTATTATCTGTGTACATAAATAGTATACAAAAAATGTATACATATAATTTTATTATTTTTTTAAGTGTATATACTTAGAGGAATAGTAGTTTTTCCTTGAAATAAAATTTCTTAGTAAATTGTGTATGGAGGAGACTAGTGAGAAATTGAAGTATGAGGGAAGGTTAAACGCACTATTATAAATATTTGGAGTGCTAGTAAAAGTTATGCAAACCTCAAAGGAAATGAGGGGTAAAAATTATTTCTTGTTATGTTATGAGATTGTGAATTTAGAGTAGTTTTTACGTAGGTTTACTAGGGATGACAATTTGGGTTCGACTTTAGGGGCCCCGACCCTCCCCAACCCTAACGGGGAGGGGATTCCCCGATAAAAACGGGGAAAGGGGCGGGGATGGGAACAAAAAAAATCCCCGTAATCGGGGACGGGTCGGGGACGGGGATACATGTGTCCCCGCCCCGCCCCGCCCCGCCCCGCCCCTCCCCTCCCCTCCCCTCCCCGCCCCGCCCCGCCCCTCCCCTCCCCATCCCCTCCCTACCCCCTAAATCTAATATATTAATATAATAATTTCTAAACTATTAAGTTTTAGAAATTTTTACATTATGATTTATTAAAACTATAACTTTAATTTTACTTTTTTGAATTATCAATTATTAGTTTTTACTAATTTCTAAACAATTAATTTAATATATTAAAAAAAACCTAGAATTTCATTATCATAAAATGTAAATGCACCAAATTAATTTTATTTCAACTTCAAAATTTAGTTAGTCAATCCACTAGGTTTTACACACAAAAAATAATAAATTATAAACTTAATAAAATTAATTAAAGTGAATGAGAGGTGTTAAATTTAATGTTATTATAAAATTACTCTAAATCACATACATGAAGAGTTACTAATGAAGAGATTGATTATTGTATATTGTTAGATTTTATGAAAACTTTATATTTGAACTAAAATAACAAAGAATATTTTATAGCTCTTGTAGCAAGTGATATTTTGGAAAAATATGATTTATTTTATTTATTGAAATATATAAAAGAATTAAAATTTATATTTATGGGTATGGGGAGGGGATTTTTCCCCGCGGGGACGGGGCGGGGATGGGGAGGGGATGGGGAGAGGATTTTCCTTCGCGGGGAGGGGACGGGGATTATTTTTTATCCCCGCAACGGGGACGGGGCGGGGACGGGGATTGATATCCCCTCCCCGCCCCTCCCCATTGCCATCCCTAAGGTTTACTACAACAATAAAACTATATACACACATTTTTTAATATATAATTAGGTAATTTTGTATTAAGAATAAAGTAATATCTAATCATATGATAATACATTATCCATATCATTAATTTTGTACACAAAAGTGTAAGCATATAACATTACTCGACAATATCATGCTTTGTCAAATATTATGGGTTTTAGATATAAAATTATGTATACGCAGTTTTGATTATTCAATATTTCAATTACATTGATTGAAACTATTTTAAATTAAAGATAAAGGTTTTTTTTTTTTGAAGTAAGAAGTGTTATAAACAAAACAAAACCGTTGCCTCGAAGCTAGAAGTAACCAAAAAACAACTTAATGTAATTTTAACCGAAAGGGACAAGACAACAAACAAGGGTAAAAAACCAAATACTAACAGGGAGACAAAGAACATCCATAGCAAGGACAAACCTCTAGGTTACGAAAAACATCCCAAAAACTCGAAGACATCTTTTCTTAAAAGTCTTTCTAAATTTCTACAAAGATAGAATTCAAGAGGAAGAGCCAAACCAAACTTTGCCTTCACAAAGCTTAAGGGGGTATTTGGTTTGAGTAATGTTTGATTACCAAAATAGAAAGATTACCTTGAAGATAGATTACTTAGAAGATTACTGGGTATAAATGATTACTATGTTTGATAAAATTTGATAGGTATAAATAATTATTGTGTTTAGTTAAAGGTAATAAAAGATTACTAGTAAATTATTTTACTTAAATACCCTTGAATATAATTATTTTTAAATACTTTTATATTATTTATCATATTAATTAAAAATAAATTTATTTTTATCTCAAAAAATTAATAAATAATAATTTTTCTATAATAAACTAAAGATTACTCCAGTAATCTTTAAATACCTAAGGTGAAGGTGGTAATCAGATTACCACCTATATTACCTGTCACGTCAGTATTGGTAATAAAAGATTACTGTAATCTTTTATTACTGACAAACCAAACAAGAAAATAAAAGATAGATTACCAAGGTAATCTTAAAAACCCTTAACCAAACGCACCCTAAGTAACAAATCCACCGCCTAAAGCAAACGCAAAATTAAAAGTATTATGTACAATCAGCCCACCAAGGCCTGACCGCGCCACCCAAAACATCTGTCTAGCCCACTTAAGATCCCCCTACTTATGGCAAACTATCTATAAGAGCTCAGCCCAGTCCAAAAGGTCCAATGGAGAAAGCCCAGCCAAAACAAAATCAGCCCAGCAACCTCTTTACATGATAAAGCCCAACCTAAATAGAAGAAAACTCTTGGTCTGGTTAGGTGTATAATTATTCGATCTAATATATAAATAGATATATATTTGATAAATATCATTAAATATAATATATATAAATAGACATAAAAAGCAGCCATTCAAGCTCTAAAGTAACACAATGGAAGGGTGACAGAAGTAGGCCAGAATTTTTAATTTTCATGAGATCCCAAGAATCCCCAATAATTATCTCGTTAATTTTAATTTAATATTTAATTATATAATAATATATTATTTAAATAAGTAATTAAAAATTCAAAAGTTAATGCAGGCAGGCAACATTGCTTATGATACATCAATCACCTATATATTACAAGATTTAAATCTTTTGTTTTCCATCTTCCATATCTTGAAGTTTTAATTTGAAAGTCTCATAATGAGGCAGGTTCTTTTAAGAGACAGAATCAGAGCAAAAACTAAACAATTAATGCTAGAATTATTGATCTTAACATTTACATTACAATACATAATAATGAATGAATTAATCAATTGACAAAATTAAAATCAATAAAACTATGTACACCCTATTTTGAGTATTCAATTACGTACCTAGATGACGTGTCATTATATGATTGAGTGATTTTGAATTACGGATAAGACAATACCCATTCACATGATGACACATCAATTAGATAATTGGATACTCAAAATTGAGTGCATACAGTGTTGCTCAAACAAATTTACGAAACACTACCACGAAAATGATAAACACATTTTCAAATGCTCACCTATTAGTGCCAATCTATGACATTTTAACTATCACTGCCACTGGCATGTTTACAACATGCCCTTTATGTCCAAACAGTCCAATTCTTCCGAAGCTCGCTACTGTACTGCTCATCGTCGCGTTGAAGAATACATTTAATACCTGTTTTTTGCCACTGGCTATTGAGAAATGAGACGGAGACACCTTGATGGAGACTCCATATGGAGCGCTCCAACCAATGCTATAGTACTCATCTTCATCAGCAATGTTGGTTACAATTCTCTGGACTGTCCTCGAGTGAATAAGTTTTGCAATTGTAATGGATGGCAAGTTCAAATCAGCACCGGTGATGGTGGAATTGTAAGTCCAGCAGCTCTGACCAGTGTAATTCAAGACCACTGGCTGAGATCCGTTAATGCTACAGAGAAATGACATGTAATCATTGTAACCTGCGATGACAAAGCACATGGTATAAAGATAGCGTAAATCAATGGGGATACAATCCAGCAATTTGCAATCGCATTGAACCGTGTCACCTAATTGAAATACTTACAGAAGTTGCTAGAACACAAGAAGACAGTTGAAGTATGCATTTCAGCAACGGTATTATATGCAAGCAGCACTTACATTACATCTGTCTTTATGTTTTGGATGACACAAATAAGATCATGCATTAAACACAAGCCCAAAATTTGATAAATGCATAATGACTTACTAGATTTGAAAATAAGACCCGGATCCAGTGATGCAGTTGCATTGACAAACCCACTTCCCATGTCATATGGTGTTGCTTGCAACTGATTTTCATCTGGTTTGGCATAATTCCGCTGAGCCATTATCGGTCCTCCCTCCTTGTCATATAAAGTTGCTGTAGTTGAAAGGGCAGATGCAATAGCTGAAGGACTAAAAGTGGGGAATTTTTGCTTAATCAGTGCAGCAAGCCCAGCAACATGAGGAGCAGCCATGCTAGTTCCAGACATCATTGCAAAGCTTTCACCTGAAATAGTCACGTAAATTGTTTAAGGTTCTTTCTTACAACTCATGTCAAGCTTTAAATCTATCCGGTACCGCAATTGAAATGTTATCATGTGCAGGTCTTCACACCTTGGAATTCAACTGAATCGGTGCCAAGAGAACTCCAAGCAGCCCAAATAAAATTTCCAGGAGCAACCACATTGGGTTTCATTAGATCAGCATTGTCAAGGAAGGTGTCCTCTGGATCGGGTCCCCTTGCAGAATAATACATAACCTTTGGAGCTGGGGTACTGAAGTTTGCTTTTAGCCCACCCGAAATGCATGCCACTGCTCCAAATCTGATAATTTTCTTTGTATGTTCATCTCTCTCCAAAGAAGAATTGTAATATTGGAGTAAAACCTGCAAATAAAGAGATCTTGAGAATCTTAGCAATTTAGGCCAGAATCCCATTACGTCAAATGACATAACTCCCCTTGTGAACACAATGTGATCAAGTCTCCAGTTCAAAACCATACATCAGGCAGATAGGGGGCATACACTTTGTGTGTTAGGTTAAAGAAAATTCATACAAAAAGAGTGTCATAGTGAAAGAATATTGGCTGGTTTCTGGACAAACACACACACAGAGAATCGCACCTTGGAACCATCTGGGGATGGAATTATGATGCCAGGCATTCTCAATGGAGTTGGATTAAGCTGAAAACCAATCACAAAAGGATCCATGTAAAACACAACACCCACTGAACTGAGATTTTTTGCTGTTTCTAATGCCTGTTTGATAGTAGAGAGCCCAAGCACAAACCGAATTGAGTAGCTACAAATCAAGAGTTTTCCTCGGACCATATCCTTGTTGAAGTTACTTGACTCTTGGCATTCACCCACATACATATCATCACCAACAGTTGTGTCATCGCTCAAAGCATGAAGTGCAGAAATCAGAGTGTAATCCTTATCAGTTCCCGCTGAACAAAAACTTAGCATATCAGTTATCTTTCATGTAATGGATAATGAACCATACCTGAAATCAATATATAATGGTCTAAAACTCAGATCAGGTGGAAATAAATGGCCCATCTAAGTATCACAAAAAAAGTGATAGATGATGCCATGCCTGCAGCTGATCCTAGCTATGATACACAGTAACAAATAAAGGACATTGATTTGGTTAAGTTAATTTTTTTTCGAGTTTATTTTCATTTTTATTAGACAAGTTTTCAAGTTTGTATAATGAATCAATGAACTTTAAAAAAACTGTGATCTTTCATAACTGGAAGATAAACTTACGTGCAAGTCCAGCTCCAGGAATAACAACATCATTGCCAAGATATATTGAGTTTGAATAAACTCTGTCATGAGAGGCAGCACCTACAGTGAATATCCATGGACTAAAGGAAGACATGCTCTTAGGCGAAGGTCCAGTATTTCCAGCAGCTTGCACAACAAAAATGCCAGCCTTTACAGCTGATAGCAGGGCCATGTCAATGGGATTAAAAAAGGTTGCAATACCAGGAGGACGCCGGTTGGGAGTAATTGATAAGTTTATAATGTCAACTCCATCCTGCGCTGCCTGCAAATGGAAATATACATCAATTATAGATCCCGAAATATCCATGGTATGCAGAGCTTCTTTTTTTCTTGATTGAAACATCAAATATCAATAGGGTAAGATCTCCTTTGATGAACAACAGTTCTCTGACAAAAGAAGAATTAGAACCAACTATATGTACCTGGTCTATGGCAGCAACAACATCTGCAGCAAACCCCCCAAAGCTCTTGTACAGCGCCTTGTAAACAGCAATACTGGAAAAGTTGATCAGTTATTAAACATATATAATAAGCATTCCTCACCTTAATCACTCTCCTAGGCTTTTTGGCGTTAAAACAAAGATATATATATAAATTCCAATATTTTGAAAGCATAAAAAGTGAAAAAAAACAATAATAAAGTTTATCCAGATTAATTACTGTGAACGAGGAGCCATCCCACTTGCTTTTCCAAAGTGATTTCCAGCAACAACCACTGGAATACCATGGTTTCCTGCAGCAACAGAAGCTGTGTGCCTGCATAAATACATAATGTCAATATACATGAGGAAAAACCGAATAAAACCAATGTTGCACATTGACACCCTCACAAAGGTGGGAATCATCATAACCTTTTCCACATCTTTTGAATAAACCGTTTACTATATTTTAGTATCAGCAACGTTAGTCCATTTGATGTTACTAAGCTCAATGAAAACAAGGCCTTTATAACATCGAAAATAGCTCTAAAACTTTACACGGTTTTAGTTTCCAGTTGGCCTATAAACATTTTCAAGCCATAAAAGAATGACAAATTGACACACTTGTCTACTTGTTGTCAACAATGGAATCAGGTGCCGGGTATGTCTCACTGAAAAAAAGAAAAAAACAAAATAGAAGGGAAAATGTGAAAGATCCTTATTATCTATGACATATAATAGCAACCATGTTAATATCTACAGGATCAAAGAGACAAAGAGCAAAACATGTTCGATCAAACTAATACAGCCTATTCATGGATTGAACCATCTGAAGCAATACAATTCCCTGAAAATCATAATTACTAACCAGTACTTGCCTCATTATATGCATGGTAGAGAAGTAATACTATCAAGTTTGGATTTTAATTAAGGCTTTATAGTGGTGTATCAAGCCAAAAAACAAACACAAGGGTTGTTTGTCTTGAAAAAATTCAAAGAGAAAAGTAGAAAATGCTGTAATCTTTGTAAGAACCATAATAGATACAAGAAAAAAGCCAACGCTAAAACACTATGATACTGATAATAAAATGCAAAGTACACTCACGTGCCATGGCCATCACCATCTAATGGTGAAGCATAGTCCTGACTTGAGTTGAAAATTCCTCTTGTTATAGCAGAGGCCGCAAAATGCCGGGCACCAATGAGCTTCCTATTGCATGAACCAGATGGAAAATCCCGGGTAACCTCACAAATGCCCGAAAAATGGGAAGGGACTGGATACGAGCGTTCAGTTACATCATCAGCAAAACTTGGGTGAGTTGGATCAATACCCGTATCAATAAACCCTATCACTATTCCTTCTCCAGCTGTTCCATATCCACCTTCTTGAACCCAGGCACCCTGTGGCAAACCCAAGAACTGTGGAGTATGTGTAGTTGCAGTTCTAACAGAAAAATCCAAAACTACATTTGCCACTAATTTCCTCCTTGAAAGCTTATCTGCCTTTGAAGTTGATCAAAACAACAGGAAAAAAATTCATAAGCGAATTTCTTTCCAAATATTAGAAAAAGTAATAGTTTA
The DNA here is from genome assembly GCF_011075055.1 of Mangifera indica. Classification (NCBI taxonomy): domain Eukaryota; kingdom Viridiplantae; phylum Streptophyta; class Magnoliopsida; order Sapindales; family Anacardiaceae; genus Mangifera; species Mangifera indica. The sequence continues at coordinate 267,401 of NW_025401124.1, forward strand.
CCCAGAATTTTTTATTCCCGCATGCAAGTATGACTAAACAGTGGCAAATTAATAATTAAGATATACAACTTTTACTCAAAAACTTTGAAAAGGAAAAAAAGTGAACCCAGAAAGAAAAGCCTACAATTAATCAGAGCACCACTAATGTACCGCCAGCATAATCATCATAACAAAATAATGATAAATGATGACAGTAACTATTAATTTATAATATACCTGTTGTGGGGTAATGAGCACCGAAAAGCCATTAATCAGGTAGTGGTAGCTATAAAGCTTCAGATACTTCTCCCCCTTCAATGTCTTCCTTAATATTGAATCATGAACTCGAGAGATATAAGAATCAGGGCTCAGATGGGATCTTGAAGCATTCCTAAACATAGAAAGAGCAGATTCAAAAGCATAATTGGCCAAGTGTACTCTTCCATACTCCAAAATACAAACATCCAAAAGGAAGCAAATTATAGGATGAAAGATTATACTAAACCTAATCATCTGTATCAAGCAAATGATATACAAATAATAGAACACGAAAATTAAGTATGTAACAATCAGCACTCACTATTTCACACACTGATTTCCCAAGATATCCAACATGAAAGTCAATACTTGCCAATTGCAATTTATAAAAATAGTACCAAATTACCAAAAATAATAATAAGAGTAAGAAAAAGGAACAGAGAAAATTCTTTTACAATGGGAACATCAAATGGTATAATTTATATGTATACGCACGCATGTTTACAAGGGTTTTACAATAGACAATTTAGATAGGAACCCACAAGGAAAGACAAGAGGACCCCATGACACATTTGATTTTCTACTCTCCCCTAAATATACAACAAAATTAACTATTTTAAACCCAAAAAAAAAAAAAAAAATACAAAGAAAACTCATACATTTGACAAGATAAACTTCATCTTATAAAAAAATATCTATTGAAGTACCACTACTTATGCCAAAAATTGAAATAATACAGATAATTTTTAGTAAAAAGTAAAGGAAAAAATCATCACCTTGGTTTGAGAAATCTAGTTAATCTACTAGAATTTCCATGTCTGTTAATGGAATGATGCTTATCATTCAACGTTTTAAGCTCTTGAGCATACTGATGAACAGAAGGAGCTTGCTTTAGAGTAACAATGTACACAGCTGCAATTGCCTGATCTGAATCTTCCTGACATAGAGTGGAGAGAAATAACCCCACAAAGAGAAGCGCCATTAAATGAACCCATAACAGCAACTTCTGAAAGCTCTCCATTGGGTGAAAATTCAAAGAAAAATAAAAAACAAAAACCCAAGACAACCTCAAAAGGAAGAACAAAAACAAATAATGAGGCTCATCTTCAATAAAGCTAAGAGCTTCGCTGAGATAGAGAAAACCCTGACAGAAGAGATGCCCCGTGAAGAATGAGAAAAAAGCTAAGAATGCGAAGAGAAAAGTGGGAAAAATGAAAATGCCGCCAATTACATGACAGAGAGGTGTAAGCAATGGGAGAGAAAGCCCACAAGAAAGCTACAATTTTTTAGTCACAAAACAAAGGGAACGATGGAACTTTAAGTGGCAGAGAGGGGAGAGAAAGAGGAGTATTAATAGAGCAGAAAATGCAGCAGGATGGATCAGCAAAAACTTTCTTGGGGAATGTGAAGATGAACGTTTAGTTTATTGGCAGAAGAAGTTGATGAGAAAATGAACGTTTGTTTTTGTTTTGTTTTGTTTGTCTTGTTGATGGGTTCTTATTGCGTAAATGATATCTTATTTTTGGAAAAATGTGTAAATCTAAATTTAAAAAACTTTTTAGTCAAATGGCCAAAAGACTATAAAAAATTTAAAGAGATATTTATAAATAAACTTTTGTTAAAATTTTTATTAAATATAGAAATAAAATTATTATTTTATTAATAATATTAAAAAATATAAAATTTATTATATTTTTCTTCTAAGTTTTAAAAATTAAAAATTTTATATTTTTCTGAAATTTTCTAACTTTTAAAAGTGATATTTTTTTCCTACCTAAAACTTAAGGAATATTTTCCATACGCTCTCTAGGCACCCATGACAATTCTTCAACCCACGATCTCCGACCACTAGATCTTTACTGTTAGCTGTAAGAAGACCGATAAAGACACATTTTCATTGATTTTATATGAATCGATGAAGATGAGTCGATTTGTCTGAATCGATGAAATCTTCGTCAATTTCAGAAGAATCGACGAAATCTTCATCAATTTCAGAAGAATCAACAAACTCAATAAAAATGTTTCTTCGTTACGTCTTCTGGAAGCTCCGAAGAGATGTTATAACCCTTAAGCCTTTAGTAAATAAGCATGTAAATAGATATATAGTCAAGGGTGGATTCCAAAGAATCCAAATATTTTGAATTTCTAATCTCGTCAGCTAACTTTTGAAGTGTAAATATTTAGGCTTTCCAATCTTTTGGGTGTGACTATTCCAATTTTTATATCATAATTTATAAAATAACGTATTTAACTATCAAATTTCAATAAATAGTTGTTGGGGTGTGGGTATTTGATCAGACTCTTCAATCTCTAGGGTATGGTTCTCCTTATATTCACGTCAAAATATATAAAATAACATGTCTAGGTTTTCCAATCTTTAACTTAATATAAATTTTTCTATAAAAATATTATTTATTTTATTAATAATTTTTTAATAATACCTTTAATTAATTTAAATATATATTTAAATTGAATTTAATCTAATATATGCTCGAACTCGATGTGGCCCTTACACACTTAACATAAAATATAGAAAGAAAAGTCAGACGCGGTGGGCTGTTGATGAAAATGATGGTGTGAGAGAGACGGGTCAATCTTTTGTAATATGTAGTTTTGGCCCTTTTCTCAATGTGTTGTGTCTCTTCTTCTCCAACGTTCTAATTTTATGCTTCAACCCGTGACAGCATGGATAATATTATACAACATTATTTCTTTTTTAAATAAATATAATGCTCCCAAAATTAAATTCTCGTACTTTCAAATTATTTTTTATTTTATTATTTTTTCCTACTTTCCAAAGAAGATTTCTTTGGTCAATTATATATATTTTATTTTAATATAAAATTTATAATATTTAGTAAAAACTAATTCTATATATATTAACAAATATATAATAACAAGTATTAATGATTGATCTTTTATAATGTGATTTAATGAATTAATTATTTATTTTATTTTTTAAAAAAAATTATTTTTATTTTAAAATCAATTAATTATATAATAATACATCAGTATATTAATATTCATTCATTAATATATAAAATATTTCTCCTTGATAAATGGGTATAATAAAACTTTATGCGCATGTAATGAATATAAATTGGCCAAATGACTATTTCCCACTCAACAGTTAGTGCAAACACAACTTTTCATCTGATAACTATGAAAAATCCAAACTTTCACTCTTAAGCCAACTTTATTAATGTCTTTCATTAGTTAAGCATGAAATGACTAATTTACCCCCAATGAGTAAAATGATGTTAATGCCCTTGTTATTAACAAATATTTGGATCTATCATTAAAAATAAAATTATGATATTATCCTTTATTATGTAATGAACAAGTCCTGTATGTTGTGTTTGTTTACAGTGGCTTTGGTTTTGTGAATTAATTTGCATTGATTATTGATTTGGTTTTAGTTGTATGAATTTGTTAATTTGATGAATTTGATAATATGGAATCCAACTTGCTATTTGATTTTCCAGAACATTTCAGTTAACATGATGAAATATGTGAATTGAGAACTAAACACATAGACACCACCATTGAAACCATACAAGCACACTTGAACTTCATATCTATTGAACAAAAAAAAGTTAAACAACATCCAAGTTTTGAAAACTAAACCCATTTATACTAGTAGAAAACAAAACCAATATCAACAACTTAATCCCATTTCTGAGAACTAAACACATATACACCACCACAAAAGCAAAACCAATATCCACAACTCAGAAAATCAACAAAAAATTTTTGTTCAAACCAAAAAACAATTTCCTCCTTGCTTAACTTAAATTCTCTTTCTCCAGACTAGATAGATGCAGGCTTCATGGATTTAATGGTTTTGGGAACCCAAGGAAAAAAAATAAAAAATTCTAACCTGGTAAATTGACAGTTGTGAAACCTTTCCTAGAGAAATAAAAAAAAATATAAAATAGATGTTCAAATGAATAAAAACCTAGTTTTTACAGTTGCCTAGATAAGGATGCTACATTCTATAACCTGCCAGATTAGGAAATTGCATATTGTGCTTTTCCAAACTGAGATGGTATGCACTATGACCTTCCAAATTGAGATGTTGTGCACTGTGACATCTCAGATTGACTTGCTGTGAACTGTGACCTCTTAGATTGACTTGTCATGGTAACAATTCTCCTTCTCTGTTTGAAAAACGTTAAGAGGAATATTAGAAGGGAAAAAGTTAACTAATGTGATATAAGAGTTGAGTTGGAGATTTTACCTATGGCTTAACATTGTTGGCATTGTTAGGATTAATTTTACATAACATTTTATTGTGTCCCAAATCATGGCACACACTGCATCTTAGGTTGAGACTCGTTTCCTTTTCTTTTCCTTTTTGGGGTCCTTCCTCCTTCTTGTCTTTGGCCTTCCAAGCCTGGAGTGTTTGGATGATGGCTGAAGTAGGTTCTTTATTTCTGTTTGCCTAACTTCTCTGATCAAGTATTAGGTGAATCATGCCCTATATGTCCTCATATAGATTGGTATCTTCAACCTCTCATCTACAAACTCCCTAAAATCAGAATAATTCATGTGCAGAATGACACAAACAACATGTTGGCAAGATAGTCCATATAGCTACCACATTCAGTAGTCACAAAACTTGTCCAGATTCAAGCAATAACTTATGTTGGGTATAATTGTCATATCAACGACCTTGAACTCTCTCAGCCTAGCGTGCCAAATCTTGACATTCTTTGCTACCTCAATATTTTTATTTAGTCTTCAAAGAACTACAAGAGACCGTATGGTTACCCACTTAGTCCTATCCTTTAACCTCCTTTGTAACCTCCTCATAATTCTCCTTCTATACATCTTCAACATATTAAATATAAGTAACTCTTTATCCTTTTCTAACCAATTATTGAATGTTTTAGATATATTATTGGTTATATGATGAGATTTGACATCTATATCAAAGTCAAATCGAGAAAATTATTTAGGCTTATTGTCCATTATCCATTTGCGAGCCCTCTTATCTGCTTCTTTCACTTGTGTTAAAGCATCCTTAAAGTTTATCTTATTTGCTACTCTACATATAGACCAAAATAAGTTCCTTAAGTGTATATTAGGGAAATTCTTTTTGAAGTTAGCATACACATGCCTTACATAATGCATGTTTCTTGTAGTTGGCCAGTGATTTTCCAAAACATTCATCCACCCTTTTTGACTATCACTCATAAAAATGATAGGTTTTAAATCTCCTAAGAACTTATGTAACAAGCTAATGAAATATCTCCAGGTCTCACTATTCTCCACCTCACATATGCATATAGCTAGTGGGAATATCTTACAGTTGAAATTTAAAGCTACTGTAGATAATAGTGCCCCTAAAAAGCCCTTAAGATGGCTGCCATCCATTCTTATGAAAGGCCTACACCTTTCTACAAACCCTTATTTCTGTGCAGCAAAGCTTAAAAACAATCTATGAAACTAGGGTTGGACTCGAACCGAGTCAGCTCGAGCTCGGCTCAGTTTAGCCCGAAATGAGCTGGGCTTCATTGAGCTCGATCGAGCTCAAGCTAGCTCGAGTTGGCTTGGTAGATTTTTTTATAAAATTTTTTTTATACAAAACAACGTCGTTTTGACCAATATATATTAAAAACGATGTCGTTTTAATAACGAAAAATGAATCGAGCCGAGCCAAGCTGAACTCAAGCCGAAAATGAGTCGATCTTAGTCGAGCTCCAGTTGCCTATATATGAACCGAGCTGAGCTCGAGCTAGCTATGAGTCGGGCTCGGCTCGGCTCGAATCCAACCTTATATGAAACCTAAGAGTTGGTGGGATCTTTTCCCTAATCACCTTGAATGCAACCTTTGAACGCTGATTACTTTACAGAAACATTTCACAATATTTGAACAAATAGTTATAAGACTGAGCATGTTCTTTGATTGTCATCTTAGTTGCAATTTTTCGAGCCTTATAAAGTCTTCTTCGATGAATTTTCAGGTAGTAATGAAACCACCCATCTTCTTTGCAATCCAAGATAAACTAGCAACACTATTGTTCTTAACCCTTAAACATGTGTGTGTGTGTGTATTTCCTTATTTGATATGATTATTTATCCACCATAAGTGCAGTATAAAAGTGAAATGGACATCTTGTTATCTTACACACAACTTTTACTTTCCTCTTTTCATTTTATTTTTTTTACCACCTCAAATCTCATACTGATAGTGTAATCTTCCAAAATCTCCCTAAAATATCTTACACTTCGGAAAACTTATCCTACCTCAAAGTAAATTTTTCCATTAGCACTATATTGGAAGGTATTTCTTTTCATATATCTAGACACTCTAGTGACAACATCATTCTCAACACTAAAAGCCCCTGAATTCTCAACTTTATTGTCATTTTCAATATTTGATAAAACCTACCATCAATATGTACCATTTCACCCCTGACTGAATTCTCAACTTCATTGTCATCATTCTCAACCTTGACTGAATGGTTGTTGTCCCTATCTCCCTCATTATGTCTATTATCATTATCATCACTCTAGTAACACTCATCCTCACTAAGTTTAATAGGAGATAACTGCATTAGAGCCATCATTGTAATCAATAGCTTAAGATGGTGGACAAAGCTATTGCGAGTGTTGGATAATGTCTACAGTTGGGTAAGGATGGGTTGAGGGCTTACTTGGTATAAGTGGCAATGTTAGATGGGTTATTTTTGACTTCATTAGAAGGAACTTAATAAACATATTTATGTCCTTGATCCCCGCTTTGTCATATTGCTCAAATAAATACGTTATATCTTCATCACTATCTATGATATATCTAACCTCTCTATTTGACACCTTTGCCTCTACTTTTTATCTTCTCCCCATGATATAATTAGACTTATTCATTTTTGAATGCTACACATTATTTCATATCCCTAATGAAGATAATGTAGCTGTATTAATCAGGATTAACATTGCTTATTTTGACACTTTGTTTTACAAGCTTCAAACATCAAATTAAACAATATAGAAGACAACATCTTATAAATTAAAACATGTTAATATGCAAGCAATAACCATCAACAGAGTTAGCATGTAAACACAATAAGCATGGTTAAGCTATTACACAAACAATAAGCATCATGTAGGCATCAACAAAGTTATCTAAGCATGGTTAAGAGAAAAAACAAAAAGTTAACAACAAACATATGGGTAGGGATGTACACTTGCTAACAATAACCATGTGTACATTATGTACACATGATTACAGTTATCATGTTTAAATATTGTAAACATTATGTAAGCATGCAAGCATACAATACTTCCATGTAAACAACTCAATAACCATTTCATCATGTAATTCATGTAAGCATACAATGTAAGTACAATATTTAAGCATCATGTAAGCATTAACTAATTGATCATTCAACTTAAATATGCATGTAAGCATTCAGTGTAAGTACAACCTTTAAGTAACCAAGTAGTAACTCATTGAAGCAATAAGCATTTAAGCAACTCATTAGTCATGTAGGCATTTAAGAAACCAATTAATCATCAAATAAGCATAAAATGTTAGTAATTATTAATGTAAGCATCCATGCAACTAAGCAATAAACATTCAACGCATCTAAGCATTAAGCATTCAACACAACTACGTAACTAAGAATTCAATGTAAACAAGCATTTAAGCATTCAATGATTTATCATTCACAGTATATACAACAACAATATCTTAATACAATAATAAATTGTTCAAATAGCAACAAAGTACAATATATACAACAATACACAATATAAACAACAACAATGATATTGTTAACAACAATACAAAGTATATATAAAAAGAATACATAATATCTTAACACAATAATATACTTCTCAAACAACAACAATATACAACCCTAAACCCTAAACATGCTATAGACAACTTCAACAATATAAACGAGCATTTTAAATTGATAACAACCTAAACAAACATGATCTAACAACAAAACACTTGCACAAACTCTAAATATCTAAGCATGGTTAAGAGGAAAAATAAAACACTATACCAATGTACCATGCGAAACGTGAAAAACCTTAAAACATACTTACCATGTAATAGCCCTAAAAATATTACATAAAACACTAAGCTTAACCCTAAACCTTAGCGTCATACACCATCAACATAATAACAGTTCAAACAACAAAACATTTCATCAGAAAAAAGAAACATCAAACATAAAAAACACTAAACAATAAGCCAATACTTTGAGTGAATATACCTCAACCGCACGTAAGAACTCTTCAACCCTTTAGTATGTGTACTTTTTCTCATAGTTTGCTGCAAAGACCACCACCAAAAAATGTTACATTGTCTTTACTAACATGGGTAGAACTAGCAAAAAGAATCCCTTACATCATCATCATTGTTTTGGCTTACAAACAATTCGCTCAAACTTCAAATCATTGGAACAACAACAATCGTGGTCGTTTACACCGTTGCCATCAACCGTTAGTTGATTATTTCACTCAACTCACACTTAATTTTCAGAGGATTTTTGCTCACACAACAAAGGCCAAACAATAGAAGAAACTGAAGAGACTTTGATTATTTTGTTCGTATCGCATTTCAAAATTTTTTGGACGTGTTACACATTGATTTGTCTGCATACAAAAAAAAAAACTTTTTTAATATGTTTTTTTTTCATACTTCAAGGTGAAATTACTTATCCACCCTCCATGCGTCGTTCAAATATTAGCTGTTGATCTTCTGCAAAAAAAATCAACCATTGATTACATTTGAATTATGACACATTTATTACACTAGCATGCAAGCTAGTGTATGAGTTGGTGATTTCCTTTTTTCTTTGTTCGTTATTCAAATAGCATGACATGTGTCAAAATAACATGATGCCACACCATGGTTTTCCAATAAATTGACGCGTTACTTGCCAAAACAATAGACTTCATTTTTCGAAAGCTCCATGTGTTAACATGTTACATAGATAACGTGTAACACTCAGTTGCCTACATTAATTTCTTCATAGATTTTCGTCTATATAGATGAATTTTAAATTTTTTTTTTGCTTAAAACAAACCTACACAAATGAATAAATTACCCTTTTCACTAATGAAAGACATTAACAAAGTTAGTTTAAGGGTAGGAGTTTGGATTTTTCATAGTTAACAAGTGAGAAGTTGGGTTTGTACCAAACCTGGGGTGGGAAATAATCATTTGGCCATATAAATTTGAGTATAAATAGTGAAATGTCATCATATGATCAATAATAAAATAACATTAAATCATATGATAATATATTATCATTAATACTTATTATAAATAAATATAATTTTTCTCAAATGGGTATTGATATATCTAAAATCTAAATATAGAAAATTTTGTTGGAGGAAAAAAAAAAGGAAAGAAATGGCGACCTCAAGGTGGGTTAAAGGTGATCAACTGACCCTATTTGGGTTTGAAAAATTATTGGTTTATATATAAAAAATATCAATATAACCTCTAAGATTTTATATTAACTCTTTTTATATTTTATTATTTCTTATTAACTTGCATATTTTGCTTTTATTGAACATTGATACCTCAATTTTAATCTATGGTCCACCGCTTAAATAATATGAGAGAATTGTGGGACAATGGTGTATTAAAGCACTCAAATAAAAGGCTTGCACATGCTCAAAGAGAAACAAAAGAAAGTGGGATTCTTCATAATTTTCCATACTTTGATTCTAATGGTATCATTTTGATAAAATATTACTGTAATTTTATTTGTCAAAAAAAGTGGGTCTAGCTATGTAATTATGACAAAAATAAATAAAATAATATTATGTATAAGTATGAAGAGTAATTAAAGATAGTATCGTATAATATAATTGATTGTTATTCTATTATAATTTAAAAATAATTTAATTATATAATAATATATTATTATTGATAGTTAATTGATATTCTTTATAGTTATTATGGAGTTATTTCATTAATGGGTTTATCTACTACTAATTAATAAAACTCAATTTTCTAATCATTCTTATCACTTTCACTTTGATTCTAATTGATTGTTTTTTACCTCTTTATCGTTGTATCATATTGTTTTTGTTTGTTTGGTGAGTGAAAAAAATTGAGAACCCTTATTAATGAATGAGATTCTTTTTGTAAAAGAGGGTGTTAGGGTTTTATTAATAAAAAATACTATTTAATCACATGATAATATAATATATAAATAACCAATTAGGTATTTAAAATTAAATACACATAATTTTATTATTTATCAGTTGATAATAGAGATGTCAAGGGAGTTGACTCTGCCAAACTCTTGGCCCGAGCCCCTTATTTTGACAAGGCCACTGCTCATGTCAAACTCATAGGTTGTTTAGATTATACTCAAGCTTCAAAATCAGATTCATTGGCATGTTTGACATAACCCACTATATAGCGAGCCAAAAAAATAAAAAAAATAAAAAAATTATAAATTCTAAGTTATTAATTATTAAATTTGAAAAAATTATAATTTTCAATTCTTAAGTTGTAGTGTGATGAAAAATGATAAAATTAGACTCATTTGTTAGAAATGACTTGAGTTTTTAAAATTAATCTCATCGGTATAATTAAAAACTTAAATTTGATTGAAACTTAATACTTGCTTAAGTGTATCTTTTCAATATAGGACATTGGTAAGATTAATCATAAAAACTTAACTCATCTAATATAAACAAGTTTATCTTTTTTCCAATTATAATTCAATTTTCTAATATGTAGTAATATTCACTTAAAAAACATTTTATTGTTAAATTAACAATCGACATACCCAAAGTTTACAAGATGCGCTATTATAACATGATTTGTTATAGTGCAAGTTGTGTCACGGGCTTTCATTTGTTAGTGGGTTGGTTCGACTCATAAAACTTGTATTATTATAATAGATTTTGATCCGAACTGGTTAGACCTGATCTATTGATATGTTTATTTGATGTAAATTAAATTATAATTGTATGTTGTGTTATAATATTAATGGGCATTTGTCGTTGTCATTTCAGAAATTTTAGTTAATGGGATAAAATATTAAGCTAATTAAATTTATAATAACTTAATTTGAATACAAGAGTTTGACTTTGGTTTTACTGTATATCTCACTCATGTTATTGCTCAACTTGTTGGTATTACTATTTATTAGTTTAAACTCAATGATATAGATTCAAATTAAATTTAAATTTAATTCGATTTGAATCTATTAATAAGAGAAAAAAAACCATAATCAACGAAAATAATCCCTCCATTCGAAGTTGACAGCCTATTAGATTCGGGTGCCCTCATCAATGATTTAAACCTCAACGATCCGAGAAGATCGAATTTTCGGGTCAACCCGGTGGGTACTTTCTGAAAATAATTGAGACCAGAAGAATATGATAACAAAGAGCAAGAAGAAAAGCAAAATAGCATTAATGTGGACCTCCATTTCAGCAATTCAAAACCCTTCTTTCATAGCTTTCAAGAATGTCAATGACAGAAGACTCTTCAGAGCAATTACTCGAGCAAGCGGTAGCAGTGGCACCGTTTCTGGTGGCTCATCGGTTCTCCTCCGTGCAGCCAAGCACACTGTAAGAACCATCCATTTCCCACTTCAAGGTTTTTTTTTTTTTTTTGCGTAGAAATTATTATAGTACTACTTGTGTAACTGGGTTCGTTTCATTTTGAAAATTATAATATTATTTGCCATTCTTTTCTTTGTTTAATTATTTTTATTCATCAGATAATGTTGTTGTGGTTGTTTTGAAGTTAATCTATAATGGGAAAGTAGCAAATTTACCTTAATAATAGTTCTTATATTATGTAGAAATCTCTGACATAGTCGATTAAAAGTACCCCTGGAATGATAGTTCTTAATAGTTGTTGTGCCTCCAATGACATTGATTCTTCAAATTGAGATCAGCCATGGTTTTGTCTTCTTTTACTATTAAATTATACTTTTGATTTGTGGGTTATTAAAGTTTTCTTGTTGCTTGACTTTGAACTGGCTTTGTGTTGATTAGGTGGATACGTACATAAAAAGTGGCATGGTTGTTGGTTTAGGGTCTGGTCAAGCTTCTGGTCTGGCCATACAGTATTTGGGTCGGCAGCTTCGTGCAGGTGCTTTGAAGGATGTAGTAGGAATACCCACGTGAGTGTTTATGTTATTTTTCAATTATGATTGACCCCATTGTGGAATGCAGCTGCTTGTTTGTGGCTACTTTATGCAAATGAAACAACCTATCAAACCATGTTATCTGTAAAATCCCTTGAGGTTGTTTAAGCATCATTTTGTAAACAATCCAAATATATTTCATTGTTTTATATTGACATTTGTGAGAACATGCATCTGCTTGTAAGTTTTAAAGAGAATAATGCTACATTTACAGAGTTTGTAGCCCACCTTTAGTGCAAAATAATGTGGCAAATGATGTGATAATTTTAATAAGTGCCATGTCTCTTGGTATACAAATTTTGTAGGTAGTATAATATATTCAATTTATAGCTTTTGTATATAATTTAAAAATTTAGTTTAATTTTTCAAAACAATAATTGTATTGTTTTCTTTTTTTTGAGACATTATCCAAATTATATAGAGAAATTCTGTATAATTCCCAGGTTTTTGGAAACTGCATTAGCATCATGAATCAAATACTTATTTAATCCTTTGTTTTTAAAACATGTAACTTGCTTTGGTCTTGTGCAGGTCTATAACAAGTGCTACTGAAGCAGCAACAGCAGGCATTCCATTGGATCAATATCAAGATTCTTCTCAAGTGTGCACAGATTCTAATCACCTATTATATTTCCTTCTTACTCGGGTTTGTGAGTATTATGTGATTAAATGGCTCTTGCCATTTTCACTTTAAAAAACTCAATTAGCTACCTTTCCAAAGCTTTTTCTCTTTATTATACCAGTGCACAGCTCTGGTCTCAGATTTTGTTGTTGTTTCTTCTTGTGTAAAATTTGACTTTCAAAATAGTTCTCTATGGAAGTGAGCTTGAATTTTTGCTTAAATTTATCCATTAATTTTTAGACAATTTTATATTATATTGTTAATTGAAATTTAAATTTTAGTATAATATCACTTTTAAGCTTATATTTTGTAGATTGATTTTGCATTTGATGATGCTGATATTATAGAAGAGGGAACACTTGTTGCTGTCATTGGGCGTCAGGGGTCTCGAGGGGATGAATCCATACTTGAAGAGAAGGTGACCGTGTAGTGTTTTTATTGTGATGAATTAAATTTGTATGCATTTATACCAGAAGATTACTTCTTAGGGCAAAGCTGACTGCTTAATTTCTTTTTACTTGCTTACAGTCTATACTGAATGCAGCTGATAAACTCGTGTTCATTGTACCAGAAAACCAGTTTAAAGGTGGTCTAGAGGGTTCTATTCCAGTTCTAGTTCAACCTGTAAGGAATATATTATCAAATATACCAAGCATTAATTTGCAGATTAACTGAAGGATCCCAATTAATATAAAAAACGTGCATTTCAGCTCAATTGGATGGACACTGCTGAAGAGATTGATGATATGTTTTTAGGTGATGCAGAGGTATGGTCTTTTACAAATACATCAGGAAGTCATTGAACTTGGATGTGAATATCATAACTTGAAATTGTAAAATTAAATCACTTAAACATTTAAGGCTAAGATCCCACGTAATTTCCCACACCACTAAGCAATAATTGCTTACCACATTACTTGTCACTTGAAAAGGGTCAAATTGTGCTTGAAGAGTGTGTGTGTGTGAAGTTGGTCACATGATTCTGTGATGTCATTGATTAAATATCAGTTTTGCTTTGTGGAGGGACATCACTGTCCATTAGTTATCTGCTTTAGAAAATTGGGATTGTTACTTTCTTTTCATACAGTGTGTTCTCTTTTCGTTTCAGAAATCAGTTTAACTTTGAAGTAGAAGTAAAAACTGGCGTGTTTGGTTAGCCTTTGTCCAAGGAGCTATGTAATTTTGCTTGCTTAATGATCAATGCTGTAATAGAAGACATGGTTAATTTCATTTTCTTCTCTATGAGATTCCTGAGTATTAAAACTCATCTGCTTATTAAGAAACTATATTTACAAAATTATGAAGAAACCTCTGAGGAGTATTTAATACTTTCTAAACAAACCAGATGATTTCAATACTAAACAATCTCAAAGTGGGGAAAATGAAATAAATCCCAGATCCCATAACGAAACATCTTTTACTAATGTCTGTGGCAGTTGCTAATGCCATATAGGTTTTTGTTCATTCATCAGACTAAAGGAACTACTACATGGTACTACAACAGAAAAATATATTGCATATTCTAATGATTGTTCTGCTTCGTTGCTTGGTAACTCAAGGTTTGGAGGAGACCATCTATAGGGCATGCAGGTCCTTTAGGCGGGGACTTCCCGTTGATCACGAAAGAAGGTCATAATGTTCTTGACGTCATCTTCACATCTCCAATACAGAGCCTTGGTAGGCACTGTGATCATATCTGTCGCATGGCTTGCATTGATGATTTTAAGATACTTTCTTGCTTAACCCTTGCTATGTTTATTGCAGCTGAAGTAGCTGAAAGCCTTGATAAAGTTGACGGGGTTGTGGATCATGGCATCATTTCCAAGTCCCAGTTAGTATCCACATCTCTTCTGTACCTTGCATACGTTTCTTTTTTTGCAAATAATTCTGTATCATGATTCTAATTTCTAGTCCTTCCGTTAATGAACTACAGGTGTACAGTGGTGATTGCTTCTGAAAGAGGGTTGTCCATTGTCGATGGTTTTCCAGCAAATGTCGTGGAGGGGCCTTGAATGATGGCACCTTTGCAATGTATGTGGCCACTGTGACTCTATGGTATTGTTCTTGCACATAAACATTTTGTAAAGATTAGTAATGAGTTAAAAAGAATTTGTATCCTCTACATCCGAGTTTTGACTAAATAATGCTATTTGCACAAACAAATATTAACTTTTTTATACAAACTGATGAGTTAATATGTGATTAGATGATGTGATTGTTTACTTTTTTTTCTTATTTCAAAATCATCTAATTACATATTATTACATCAATTTGTATGAATAAATTAGTATACTTATTTGTATTATAGAATATGAAAGGGGAATCTAATGTAAATACCATAAATGAGGTTTGATCATATTCATGGGGATTTCGTAAATTTTTCATTCCATAAATAGAAAATTCGAAACAATTGGGATTTTTTTTTTAGATTGGATGCAATTACTAATTCATGATTTGACATTACAAAATGATAACTTCATTCTTGATCTTACGAAAATTTATGTTCAACTCTATATATTCCTCTATCCATTGAGTACATTGAATTTAGGCCATATATTTTATGTTAATTATATCTTAGAGATAATTTAAGTGTCAAAATATGTGCACCCAAACAATAACAAAGAGGGTATAGATTGAAAATTTGTGGACAATATATTAAGATTAAATTTCTAATTTATTTGTACAATTATTTTATCCTAAAAATTCTACACGTTTGACAAACAATATATTTTACTTTAAAATCATCAAAGCAGCCTTTAAAGTTATCGTGGATTATGATTTTTTTGTATTTTCTAACCATTAATTGGGAAATCAAATAGAAGATAAGGATATGGATTGCAGCAAAGACTCATACCCAACGGCCAAATGACTGTTTAGCATCAAGGTTTGATAAAATGACAATTCTCACCTCCCAACTTTTTTTATATTCCCAAAATCTCTTTTAAAATTTCTTTAATTTATACCCTTAATTTTTTTAAAATTAAGTTTGTTCTTCAAGCTTTTGAAAAGGGAAAATTTAAAAAAAAAGGAAAAGAATATTTTCATTAACACGCAAGGTTTGATGAAATGACAAAACTCATCCCAAGCCTTTTTGTACTACAAAAAACTCTTTAAAAAATTTGTTAATACTCTTAATATTTCTAAAAACTATAATTTATCCCTCAAACTTAAAAAAAAAAGCCAAAAAAATAAGAGGAAAAGAAATGGTATATAACAAGAAAAATTTTAAATTATATAAATCTATGTAAAATAATTTTTTTATTTTTTCACTTAAAGTAAGTGATTGCCGAAAATATATCATATGTGGTAATATGACTATTTGAAACTTGTGAAAATTTATCATTTCAACACACCTTAAAGAAAATAGCCTTTTGACCATACCTAATACCTAAATTCAATTTGACACATTTATTTATTTTTGTTCATTTATGATTTGAAACCTAACTCACTTGTCTATTTAATTTGAATCTTGATTATCTTCTGTGTTGTCATAGCGATGGTGATAGTTTTGGAGGAATTATGGCAACATTAAATGTCAAGGCTATCTAAGTTCAAATCTAATCTTTGTTAGTGTCGAGAAGCCAATTGGGCTTTTAGAGAATTCATTTCTTGTTGTCGGTAGTGAAAAGGAAGACTTTGGTCAATGCAAATCATGATGTCTGTATGGACTTGCTGAATCTTGAGGCGTAAAGCATCTATGGGTTTCATCATCAAATGAGTCTAAGAATCAAGTTTCTTTTCTATGCGCTGAGTAGTACTGTGTAGGGATTGAAGGACTTGATTCTAAGCTAAAGCATTCTGTGATTGCTAATTGAGAACAAATTCGATAGGGCTAATTTTTTCAGGAGTGCCATCAAGTTTGATGGTTTGTGGATCTTTAATTTTCTAGACGTGGGTTGTGCATTGAACTGGATTTGTAGTCTACTCCAAAGGAGGGAAATCAATAGGTTGAAACATCATAAAATCCGGAGCAACAGACATCGAAATAGAAGCCTTTTTTGGTTTCTAGCACCATTGAACTTTGGGCTTTCATCTTGGCACTTTTAAGGTAGCAAGTGACTTTGGAGAAGGAGGTGGAGAATGGTTAGAATCAGAAGAATTGTTGTCATCCCATCCAGTAGGAGGGATATAATATGAAGTATCTGCAAAAGGATTGCCTTTGCCATAATAAACAACATACTCAAAGCAACTAGAAGGTTCTCCAAGAAAATCATATCCAAGAACACCAGTTTTATACCTTTGCCAGAATAAACGTTGAGTATTTATTTTCTTTGAGCAAGGTGGTTGTGACTTTTATCGAGCTAACTTTTGGCAATTTTGAGCTAAAAAAGAATTAGCTTGTTTTATGCAGACAACACACTGACAATTTGAATTGGCTATATCATGAGGTTGGAGAAGATAAATAGGTTTATCTTGAGGAGTAAAACCATAAATTTCATCTTGTGGCTCCTTTATATATGAAAACTGAGTAGGAAAACACAATAGGGGCTTTCCTGTTGATGAAGATGAGGCTGAATCAGAAGAGATTAAGAATCGTCCATTTGTAGAATGAGTGAACTGAGGATCTGTATACTGGAGGGGAGTAACTTCAGCAGTAGAGGTTTGAAGCTGTTCTTTAGGCATTTGCTTTGGGACTAGTCTACAATATGGTTTCTTGTCAGTATTGACGGTAAGGAAAATGGCATCATAGGTATTTTTAGGAGTAGTAATATCAAGAAAATGATTCTGCATGTGATAAGCAATCTGATAGTGTATTATTGCCATAAGAGTCTATCCTTGAGAAACTGCACCAGTAACCTAAACTTGAAACTTGAGAGCATGACATAATAATGGATCATGAAGAGACATATAAAAATTTGGAAACAAAGTCACCATAACAGTGCCAACATTGAGAGTATTTTGGACAGTGCCAAGATTAGCATGTCCAAAGTTAGAAAATCTTGTATCCAAAAGAGTGATTCGAGAGGTAATTGGAAGACCTTTTTGACCATGAAAAGTTAGAGCAAATCGGATAACACCAAAATGAAGGTGGGTGTATCCTTTAGAGATCCATTCTTGTGTGAAATGAGTAAGATATTCTAGGGTGACATACTATTCTACAGTAGTTGTAGACAATTGGTAACTATTGAAAGAAGTGCTTTGGACATACTCCTTAATTTTTACTATAGAAAGATTTATAAGAGTGTTAATCGTTTTGCGGAAAAAGGTTAAATGCTTTAAAAAATTGTGATAAGGATTAAGAAAAGTAAGGTTGGTGGTAAGAAGACGAGATTCATTGTCGAGATATTTGATCTCATACAAACTATCCATCTTATAAGAAAAATGTTTAAAAAGAGATGCAATAGTAGGGGTAGACAAAATATGAGTTTCACTTTGAGGAGTGGGTGTTGTATAAGCCATGGTAAGGATTTGCTGAGTTAGGGCAAAAATCTTAATATCAAAAGGTAAAACTCTCAAAGTGTTATGGCTTTGATACCATGGATAGGGTTGGGAGGCTAAAGTTCTTATGGTCTCAAACCTAATCCAAATATGTCGAGGAGGATGGTAATGAAACAAGTAACTAGAAATCCCAAACTATGACCCAGGTTAGCCAAACTCACAAACAGACAGAGAAAGGTCCTTTTATGGGAATTAGGTACACTCAACTTAAACTCAACCTAACCTTTTATGGACTTGTGTTTGGACTACTCTGTTTTAAGGAATAACCAACAAAACAAGTTCTAATGTACAAGATCCTTTTTAAAGGAAGTACAGAACATATTATCATCATGTTTGGTATGGTAAAAGAGGGGAGGCCTGAGAATTTTACATAAGGATATGAAGAAGTTTGCCCTTGACTTAAGTGGGATTACTCAAAGAAAGACATAGTGAGAGAATGAGAATATTGTTGTTGAAAATAGATGATCCCTTCGTGGAGAAGAGGAGCTTTATTTATAGAGAAGTAGTGATAATTACAACAAGGTGAGGTGGCCAGGACAACTGGAAAGTGGCTCACCTATAGTACAAACATAATAATACAGAGACAAAGGCATATGGCCTGATAACATGCTTAAAAAGAAAAGTAATTATACAAGGGCATGTGGCCTTTACATTATTATAAGAGACATACATAAAAAGTATCAAAGTGATAATTGAAAAGAAGTGGCATCAGTAGGGCCTTTCAAATAAGAAGTGGCTGACACTATGTCTTTATCTTTGCTGAGTAAGGCATCAATGGCATCAAAATCGATATCCTTAATAGATTCTTCTTGGGAGAAGAAACATATAACATGGGATTGTTGACACGTAAGACTTTGTGCTTAAAATTGTGTGTGCATGTTTCTTAAGAGTAGAAAGCAAGATAGGAATCTTCTTGAAGATATTCATAAACCGATGAGTCCATGTCATAATAAGGATAGGTATAAGGTAGGGCATTTGGATGGATAGGAATATATGGTAATTCTCCATCAATAGGTGAAATCTGTTAACTGGAAAAAGATAGGTCTAGAGAAGCTTAAAGTGAGATGTCCATTGCTTGAAAGTGACGTGAGGACAAGCAACGTGGAGCTTTATGCTTTGAATTGAGCTTTTCATAAAAGAGATCCTTTGCTTTGTTGATTTAGGTAATGTATGGGTTTGGATATAATTCCCAAGGAGCATCGTCAGTAAGTGTGGGCTAGACTTAATGTGGTATGATTGAATTGGCTTCTATAATGGATCGTTCCAAATTGTGATATTTCTGGGCATATTTCAGTTTGTCTTTTTGAAGATTGTAGGGAAGATGTACATACTTGTGAACCGTAGTCTTAGACAGTACATTCTTGTGGAACTTAAGGACTTGGGCCATGTGAGTGAAGAAGAGAATTGAGTATTGGGCTTTAGTTGATCTGTTGAAACTTTGATGTTCAAGTTAACATTGAAAAAATATGCTTGTCCACCAGGGAAGATGGTAAAACCATTAGAGAAAAACTTGGAATGAAGTAAACTCTAGGTCAAAAGGTCCATGTTCAAGCTTGTAGAGCCATGAAAGCATTTGGCTAACTGGAAATTCAATGGTTATGGTATATTTGGCAAGGAGATACCATAAAAACCAGAGAGAATTCCAAGTAAAGTCTCGAGGAATGTTTTTGATAGAAAAAAAAGTAATATAAGGAAAATCAAGGTGGACTCCAAGAGTGCCAAGGGTGAAAGAGCCAGTGTCTTGTATGGCAAGGTTCTGGTAATGAAACATGAAATGTTTAAAGTTGTTGGTTTCGTCAAGAAGGAAAGTGTGAAAGATGGAAGGAAATTGTGGGGGTAAGTCAGATATACCTAGGGGTAAAAGAAGGTCATATTGGGTGACCATAAGTAAGATGGTTAAAATGTGGATTAGAGAAGTGAGGATTTCTACGGGCTTTAATAGGGTAGTTTAGAGAGGAAATCAAGGACAATATTGTCTTTTCCTTTAATGTGTCGCATAATGAAGGATTAATTTGAAAACCATTAAATCCATCGAACAAGTTGTGGATGAGGAAGCTTTTTTGCTTTTGGCAACAACATTGAAGGGAAAGAAGTCATATCTAATTCAACAATGAAGCGATAACCACTGAGATAGAACTCAAATAGTTCAATGCCACATTTTACTACCAAAATTTCTTTGAAGGTTGGGTGATAGTTTTGTTCAGCAAGCTTGAAATGTCCACTTTTATATCCACAAACGTGTCTGGTTCCTAAAATTTCTTCAAGAAGGATAATAGACCAAGAATTATTGCTTGCGTCAGTTTGGAGGATTTTAGTACCTGTGGATGGTATTTTGAGAGAGAGAAGTTTTGGAATAATAGCCTTGAGTTGTTTGATAAAAGAAGTCTGGGCCTTTGTCTAAGAAGGAGGATTTTTCTTGAGCATATGGTTTAGAGTTTGAGTCAGCTTATTGAGTCGAGGAGCAAATTCAGAAACATAATTAACAATGCCTAAAAATTGCTGAACTTGTTTCATAGTAAGACTCTCGTCAGGAAAGTCTTGTAAATGAGTAGCAATATGTGGTTGAGGGACATAAGTGCCATTTGAAATCTTCATTCCTAAAAACTCAATGGAATCCATGCCAATTTGCATCTTTTTTTTTTTTTAAAGCAAAACGCCATAGTTCTTGACAAGATTATGGAATTGGATCAAAAGGTTGACATGTTCCTTTTTTGTATATGAGAACAATAAAATGTCATAAATATAGATGAGAGCATTATCTTGGATTAGGCCAAAGATTATAGTCATGGCCTTTTGAAATAGTGATGAGGTAGTTTTGAGTCCAAATGGCATAATAGTTGACTGATAATGATAGCCTAGGAGAGTGAATGCAGTTTTAGGCCTAACTTCAGGTTGGATTCCTAACTGCCAGAATCTAGCTTTAAGGTCAAATTTGGATAAGACCATTGCTTGGGCCAATCGAGCAAAGAAATGTTATTTGTTGGGTATAAGGAACTTGTCATCTTGAAGAAAATCATTCAAGGGCTTATAGTTGATTACAAGCCTCATTTTTCCTCGTACTTGCTCAGCTCACTCATTGACATAAAAAGCAGCATAAGCCCATAAAGATTGAGTGGGTTCAATGAGTCCTCCTTGCTTTAATTAAGAAAGTTCTTGTTCAGCTTGTTGTTGCAGGTAAGGATTTAAGCCATTATGACTGGCTTTGGTAGGATTGACATCCTCATTCTTTTTAAAGGGAAGAGTGATGAAAAATTCAGGGAGTTTCCATAATGGTTTGTCACACTTAAGCAAAAATTTGGAATGACTAGTTGCATATGATTATCAAACAATTTGTTGGCGAAAAGCATCGAAGGGGGCAATGGTAAAGTAATTGGGAATCTTGCTCCAGGAAATAAACTGCTAGGAATATTACAATCCATCAGAGCGAAGATTAATCCATTTATCCAAAAACGTCTGGATAAGATGAAATCCAATGATAGTGTCTTTGCCATAGAGATCAGAGGCTAAGAATTTGTGGGAAATATTGATCGACAAAAATGGTTGGAGGATTATGGTTTTACTGATAGCTTCTGTAGCAAAAACTTCACTATTGGTAACATGAAAATATTGTTTGAAAGGTTTCCAATAAGAAGGAGGAATCACTTTAGGTTTCAGAATTGAAGATACTACACTAGTATCAATGGGAGCAATGATCTTGATTGGCTTTTCATATTTGTGAATAAGCAACTTAAGTTCAACAAGAGGCTACTGATGGTGAAAATTGTGAGACGACATCATGACACCATAAAAGTTAAGAAGAGTATTATCAAGGGAAGTATCTGAATCAGTGTCAGATTCATACAAGATGAAATCCAAATTGGAGTGCTCAGAGTCAGTCTCAAAGTAAAGAGATTCAACATCATGTTTTTAAAGACTAGCAATATGAGAGAGTTGTTAGAGCTTCTTTTGGCTTTTATGCATAAGACAATTTTTGGAGAAATGTCCTTTCTTTTTGCATATGAAACAATGATCATACTTTTTGAAGGTTTTCTTCTTTCTAAAAAATCTTTGTCTGTGGTGTCATGGCTTAAAATAATCTGACTTGCATCAGGATTTAAGATTATATTTCCAATGATGCTTTTTCTTAGAAGTAAGACAACTACAAAGTTTATCTCTAGAAGAATATTTGATTTTTAGGTCAGGACGATCATAAGTTTTTCTCAAGGATTTGCCAAGTTTGTCCACATTGGTCAGGAATTTGGACTTATTACAGAGCATTTGGAGTTGATTTAAGATCGTCTAAAATGCAACCTTGGAATTTGAGAAATCTGAGGGATTCATTGCCCAAAGGTTTGGGAAATTGATTTAAATAGGCTTGCTTCAAGTTAGGATCATCAACTCCTTTGAGGATATAGAACCGAGCATGAGCCTTTTTGAAATATTTTTCTAGGTCCTTTGGATTAAAAGAACAACATTTGAGCTTGAAAAACTTTTCTCTTGCTTGATCAGCAATATGAACAGGACTTCAAAAAAATTCAACGTAAATATTATACATGAATTGATCAATATCAAGAAGTCGTAAGAGTTGAATCTATCTATACTGGGCTAATGCAATCCACCATTCCTTTAGATCACCAGTAAAATAGGATACAAATGAAGTAAGTACTTGCACAAGATTAGCACCAGGTTTTAACATCTCATTGTTGAGCCACCCAGTCATCTCATGAATTCTATTGCGGTATTGAAACACCGAAATATCATCAAAAGTAAAAATTTGAAATTTGGAATTAGTAGTAGACACATATTAAGAAGTTCCAGAAGTAGGCTCTGTCTCATGAGGGTTTGTAGGTTGATACTCCATTATGGATTCTTCTTCATCCCGGGGATTTGAGGTTTGGCCATATTCATATACAAAAATCCACTATGGGCTGGATGGATTAGATTGATGGGAATGAAGAGAATACTGATAAGAGGTAGAAAGGATGGATGTAGTGTTTGAACATGTATCATGTAAGGGGTGATTGCTCTTTTGGGCCATGAGATAATCACTGATAGGATTAGGAAAAATGGCTTGTTGGGAAGGATAAGTGTCTATAGAAATAGGTTTGGAAATGACAATGGTTTTTCCTCGATCAGGAGGAGTAGGTGGTGTAGGAGTAACAGTTGGTTTAGGAACAGAATGAGTTCTTTTGGGTGGAGCTGAAGGATGCAATAATGAAAAGTTACCAAAAATGCTTTTGTATTTTTCAAAACCATTAAGATATCGGTTAGTATGGATTCGTTGAGCTTCTTTGGGAGGTAAGGAAGGAGGGGGTGTATTATAGAGTTGAAAGAGAATGGATGATGGACTGGCAATTTTGGGTCCCTGTTGGATCATGGTCTTTAAATAGGCTAATTGGGCTTTTAGAGAGTTCATTTCTTGCTTGATTTTTGTTAAAATCTTACTTAAGGTTAGGGGTAGAACCATCATTTATTAAACAAATTTAAAAATTTAAAGTTCTTTCACATTTTCCATTCCAGATTTAAAAATCTCATAATTTTCCCCTTATCCAAAGTTTGAAAAGTAACAATTTTTTTCTCTTCTCTCTGACGACAATTCATTATCAACTAGAGAAGGAGAGGACAACATACTATGAGGGAGAGGACGATTGACAGCTAATGATTGTGAATCGTTGCCAAAGAGAAGAGGAAAAAACTCTAGTGAGAAAATTGTTATTTTTCAAACTTTGGGTGGAAGGGGAAATTGTGAGATTTTTAAACTTGGAGAGAAAAATGTGATAAATTTTAATTTAAAATTTTTTTTTAGTAAATGATGATTTTGTTCTTAATTTTAACTAAGATTTTTAACAGAAATTGAGTCATGGGTGGGTACTTAGGTTTTAAAAATTTTATGGGTGTGTATTTGTCTTTGAATTAAAACTTGGGTGGAAAATAGTCCTTTGGCCTTTACCAAAGGACTATGTCCCACCCAAAGTTTGATGAAAAGACAAACATACACCCAAGGGAGATCAAAAACTCAAATACCCATCCAAGGTTTACTTCATTGCCACACACCCAAGAATTTTCTATTAGGGTTAAGGGAAAAAATGGTTATTTTATCAGTAATATTAAAATAAATAAAATATATTTCATTTTCCCTTTATTTGGAAAACTAACAATTTTTTTAGGATTAAATTTTGAAAAATTCACTTTTCCTTCTAAGGTTCGATTTTCTAGTAAAACCCTTCCCTTTTTGGCAACTGACATTGTATGACCATCTCTTTCCCTTCTTCCGACCTTGTTTTTGTTGAAAAATAAGTCTTTACCTTAACAAAGATCAATCATCTTCATCCAGATGAATCGATGAGGTCATCGATTTTGCTTTGTCGGTTAGAATCAATGATCACGTTTGGAACCATGGCCTAGAAGAAGACTGAAAGGTGATGAAAATGTGGCGGGATGTAGTTGATTCAATGGAAACATGTTGACCTTTGATTTGTCATTGGTTGGAGCTTTTTCACATGTTATTGGAGTCATCGGCGATGGCAAAGGAGAAGGGAGGACGAAGATAATGGTCATTGCTATTGCCATCGTTAAAGAAAAGAAAACCTAAGGATTTTTTTGGGGGTGGGAAGTCACTTTTCAAAGTTGAGATCTGGGGTGAAATGTCAATTTTCAAAAGCTAGGGGGAAGAATGAGATCAATTTATATATTTTTTAATAATATTATTGAAATAATAATTT
Source organism: Mangifera indica (assembly GCF_011075055.1). NCBI lineage: Eukaryota > Viridiplantae > Streptophyta > Magnoliopsida > Sapindales > Anacardiaceae > Mangifera > Mangifera indica. The sequence continues at coordinate 292,546 of NW_025401124.1, forward strand.
TACCTTTATATTTAATAATAATTTTAATGGAAGTTTAGAGACTAGTGGGTATTTGGGTTTTTAAACTCCCATGGTTATGTTTTTGTCTTTTCACCAAACCTTGGGTGGAAAATAGTCCTTTGGCCTTGATTTAAATGGATTCGCACTCTAAAAAAGTTAGATGAAGGTAAGATATGACTTCTGACAAGTTGTGTTGTGCAAGCAAGGAAGAAGACAAGATCAAAGTGGCAAAGGATATGAAATTCTAAGTTGGAGGGTTTGGATTTGAAACTTTTGGTATTCTTGACAAATTTGATACAGTAATTGCTAAGCTGGCTATGGACTTGGGATGTCATTTGCTTGTTGTGAGCTTAAGTAAGGTTTTCCTGTTAAAAGAAAAAAAATCTTAACTTATGTGATTTTATGGGAATAGTTTGAGTGACAAAGATAGAAAATCCCCAAATGTAAGAGCATGAGTTCGAGACCCACTAACAGTCTATTAAAATCAAACTGTTGATTTACTTGTTATAATGGTTATAGGGTTGATCACTGGACTTTGGAAAGATTTTCTCACTACTAAAAAAGAGTCTTAACTTATATGTTTCACTGATTGTAGAATCAGTTACTAGACTTGGAATTTTACTTGTTTGATATGGTCAATTCAGATTTGATTATCATAAAGGTAACTTGACAAGTAAGAAATGAGAAAAAAGAAAAAACCTAATGACTATTTCCAACTTGAACTATGCCTAAATGACAAGTTGTCATTCTTGAAGTTGAAAAATGACATTTTCCCACCTTTCTCAAAAGTCAAATATTAGTTTTAAGGATCATATATTATTTTTATTCGGTTATAAATTACATAAATATTATATAATTAATATCATTTACACCCTTAAAATTTAAACAAATCATGTTTCTTTTCGTTAACTTAAAAATTTATCACTTAGATATATATATGGAATTGTTATTGCTATAAATATACAGGATATTTAATACAATCGTACTTCAGATTTGCGACATTTATTGTTGTCAATAGTTGTTTTATTAATTTGCATTATCTCCTCACCAAAAAGTGTTTGGCTTGTAGTTGCTTTGATATTGACACTTTGAAAATGAGAGAGCCCTAAATTTCTAGTCAAGAAAAAGAGTAACAATGATGTAGCATATTGATATCGAGATGTAGTTTGACTAACAAAAGTAAGGGCATTCAAACAATAAAAAGAGTATGAGTTTGAAACTTGCAGACAACATATCGGTATTAAACTCTTGATTTATTTGGTGTAGTGATTATGAGATTGATAATTGAATTCAGAGTTTTATCTATTTGATATGGTCAGTTCGACTCAAATAATGGTTTATCATTAAAATGACGAGGCATATCCTTAAAACCAATTTCTTAATATGAGAATAAATACTTCAATTAAAAGGAGGGGAGATTGAAAATATAATTTACCCATAATATAAGAAAAAGAAAAGTAGTGAACATAAATAATGTTTAGGGATTGTTCATACGTTGGTGTAAACTTTGTGATACTATGGAAGTATCTATGAGTTGATTTGAGCTAAGTTGAATATGAAAAAAGGTTAATTAAAGCTTAGCTAAAATCGAAAACAAAAAGTTTGAGCTTGAATCACTTGAGTTGATAATGAGTTCATTGGAGAAACTCCTTATAAACTATTGAAGAAGAAGAAGAGATATCAAAAAGAAGAAAAGTCATAAAAGAAGATGAATATATTAATGACTTGATCAAATCGAGTTGGCTCGACTTGATCTTGAGCTTGGCTCATTTAAATTGAACACCAAGTCGAACCTGAGTTTACTAAGCTTAGATTTACCCTTATAAAGTTGGATTCAAACTGAGTTGATTTGATCTTGTTTGTTAGCTTAACTCGAATAAGCTTGAAATGAGCTCAACTTAGTAAGCATGAGCCTATGAATTTTATATTATTGAGCTCAACTCAAGTCTAGGAGATGTTTAGCTCATCGAGCTTGCAAGCCTAGAAAAGTTTTATTTGAATAAGTTAAAACGACGTTATTTTGATAAATAAGCATCAAAATGTGTCATTTTGATTAATTTTGACTCATATATAGTATCAAACAAAGTTCAACTCAAACTTGATTCAATACTATATCGAACTCAAGTTGAATTTGAATTCAACTCCCTTCAAGCTGAGAAGAACTCAAATTGGATCAAAGGGAGCTCGCCGAGCTCGACTTTTTCAAATCGAATTGAACTCAAACTGACCAAAGCTTGAGCTTGGCTTTTAAGCTCATCTCGAATCTAGGCCTTACGCCTAGTAGTATTGCAAAATTACTGTCACACATTGTAATTTATCTATAGTTCCTTGATAGCTTTAATTTCACTTATAAGTAAATTGAATGAAAAACTTAAAATTTATCATGAATTTAACATTAGTCTATTCATATATATCAATTTATGGGCCGTCTATATAGTATTTTAGTACTATAGTAGATTTTCCAATATATACGTGATAAATTTTATTATGGGAAATTAAATTAATTTTCCATTTTGCCCCTTATGAAGCAAAAATGCCATTTTTTCCTATTCCTAAACAAAAATGCCTACTTTTTTTATTCCTAAGCAAAAATGCCCTTCATATTTTTTAAAATACCAAAACAATGTTTCACATATCTATATAAACTCGCTCACTTTCACTCTCATTACATACACTTCTTATATCACTCAAACACTTACTCTCACTCTCATTTTTACTCAATATCAATTACTGCAAGTTCGTTCAAAACAAGGAAGTTCGTATTTCTAAATTAAAAAAAACTACATGTTCGAATACCCTAGAAAGATGAAAATTAAAATAGCGAAAAAATAGAACTGAAATTCGAAATCTGCACATTGAAATATCTTAGAATATTAAAAATTGAAAAATCATATGAAAATCTAAAAATACGAGTCGACATATCCTAAAATGATAAAAATAAAAAAAATGACCTTGAATTGCAAAAACTAACCGTTGAAATACCCTGAAATGACAAAAATTGAAAAATCGAACTAAAATTCAAAAAACACATGTTGAAATATCTAAGAATAACAACAATCGAAAAAATGAAATAAAATTTGAAAATGACATGTCTAAAAACCTAAAAATGATAAATATTAAAAAAAAACTAAAATTCGAAATCTACACGTTCAAATGCCCTAAAATGTGGAAAACCAAAAAATCACATAAAAATCTGAAAAGTATGAGACGAAATATCCCGTAATAACAATGATCGAAAAACTGAACAAAAATTTTAAAAATACAAGTCTAAAAACCTAGAAGTGACAAATATTGAAAAACGAAACTGAAATTCGAAATCTACTCATTAAAATAATCTAGAATGTTAAAAACTGAAAAATTGCTTGAAAATCTGAAAAGTACGAGACGAAATATCCCATAATAATAACAATCGAACAATTGGACAAATTTTTTAAAACTACATATCCAAAAACCTTAAAATGACCAAAAAAAAATAGAATTGAAATTCAAATTTTATACGTTGAAATACCCTAGAATATTAATAATAAAAAAATTACTCAGAAATTTGAAAAGTATGAGTTGATATATCCTATAATGACCAAAAAAACAAAAAACAGATTTGAATTTCGAATACTAAATGTTAAATAGTTTAGAAATGAAAAAACTGAAATTAGAAAATTACATAAGAAAACGACCGTAGAAGGCACAAAAATAATGAAACAGACATAAAATTTGAAAATGACATGTCCAAGAAACCTAAATTAGAAAAAACGAACATAAAATTCGAAAATTGTACGTTTAATTAGCTTAGTATGAAAAAAATAGAAAAATCAATCTGAAATTCCATAATTACGTCGTAAAATGGATCTATAAAAGCACAAAAATAAAGAAAAGAGCATCAAATTCAAAAACTACATATCGAAAAACATTAAAACAGGAAAAATGGATATAAAATTCAAAAATTATACGTGGAAAAACCTTAGGGTTGAAAAATATCAATTTACCCCCTTATAAATTTTCTTCTCTCAAACAGGTCCAAAATTTACCTTTGCCCCTTATCAATTTTCTAATCTCTTATAGGCCTTATAATTTTAAAAAAGTCAATTTCCTTTCAAACCCCTCAGATTCCATGTTTTTCATTGATTAACCCACGAGTTAATGTAAAATTTCCAACTGGCCCTTGTGGATTTCCCCTTCTTCTCTTGGGCCCTAATATTTTGAAAAAGCTCAATTTCGCCCATGGGTGGTTTAATTTACCCTGAGGGATCTAGGGTTCCTCGGGATGGATCTTTGGCCAATCTAACCTATTTTTCGGTCAAAATTTGTCATTTCAGCCTTCAGTTTCAAGCAAATCAAATCTACACATCCTATAACATAATAGCCCTAAACAATTTGAAGCAAAACAACCAAGATTCAAAACATTTTATACATTGTTCAAAATCAAAACCTTAAATGTTCAAACCTCAAAATCTTTATCAAATCTCAATAATCATAACAATAAATTGGTTCAAACAAGATTAGGATGATATACTAATCTTATTTGCCTTTTTTGGTCATCGAAAAACACAAAAAGTCGATAAAAAAGACGAAAATATGATGCGCCCATGGAAGACCCGTGAGAGACCTGTGATTTTCTTTGAATTTCAACAATGTATTGGGGGAAATGTGGGAAGGAATATGTAAAATTCTTGGTTTATATATAAAGGCAATTTGGTCATTTCGCAAAAAAGAGGACATTTTTGCTTAATCCTTAGATTTTTGGACAATTTTCTCAACCCCCCTTTGTTTTAGGTAATTAATTTAATTTCTCTTTTATTAAATACCTGATATGGTCTGCTAGACATGAATAAAATATAGATCAATTTATTATTTCGCACCAAATGTTCCATAGAACTATAATTTTCCACTCTTAAAGTTTCACAAAGCTATTTCCCAACTCATTTATCAAACTCTGAATTTGAACAAAGGTTAGTTAGAGCTCAAGGAAAATTTAAAATGAAAAGTTCAAGCTTGGATCACTTGAGTTGATAATGAGTTCACTGGAGAATCTTCTTATAAACTATCAAAGAAAAAGAACAGTTATTGAAAAGAAGAAAAGTCATAAAAGAAGATGAATATATTAATGACTTTCTGAAGACTTGTTCAAATTGAGTTGGCTCGACTCGATATTGAGAGCTTGACTCATTTAAATTGAACACTAAATCGAACCTAAGTTGACAAGGTTTGGATCCACCCTTATAAGATTGGATTCAAACTGAGCTGACTCGAGCTTATTTGTTAGCTCGATTCGAATGAGCTTAAAATGAGCTCAACTTAGGTAACCTCGAGCCTAATAATTTTATATTATCGAGCTCAATAGACCTAACCACGGTTTATGAACCTACAGTTTTAGTTTGAAACTGTCAGTTTATGGTTTAAAAAAATAGGAGCCTTTAATCGGAATCGTTATAAAACGATTTGTAATCAGTTCGAAACTGAAGGTTTGGGTTCATGGCCTCAGTTTGGAACTGACATAGAACCATCGGTTTTGATTCATGGCACCAAGTTATTTTTTTAGTTAATAATTATAATAATTAAAAAATTAAAAAAAAAACTTGGATTTAATTTTTCAATTAAACGTTCTATGTATCCTTCTGGTTGGAAGAATCAAAGCCTATATAGTTTTCTTATCTTCATGTACCCGATAGCCGATTGTACCCCTTTACCTTATCATTCACCTTCGCTTTCTTGACTACTGGTTCCCATCCTTGAACTATTCATAGTTAAATCAAGGGGTTCTTCATTGAAGTCCACTTTTATATCTTGTTGGCATAATTCGGATCTTATCCAATCATCCACGAATGCTTCCGCTTCAATAGATTTGGGAGCTAAACTTGATCGCCGCTAATCCAATATATTGCTCCTTTGATTAAAAGCTTGTTCCACTACAATAGTTGATGTTAGTGCTGCTAGGACTTGTTTAGCAATAGCTGCTAATATTGAAAATGTTGATGCATGTCGACTCCACTATTCTAGAATTAGAAAGTCTTTACTTATATTGCTATTACCAAACTCAAAAATAGTGGTAAGATAAATTTCAAGCTTCGAGATGGAGCCTGATGTTCCTCTTGGTCTTTTGCCCCTTTGCATCATAATACAATCATCATAACTAATATTTTGGGTTGGTGATGAGGCAATAGGTGGTAGAGAGGAAGAAGGACCGCCTTAGGTATCATAAACCAATGAATATTCAACATAAATTTATTTAATTAAATTCATAATACTAGCTATAGTTAATGGAATATTAACTTTATTCTCATCATCTAATTGCATGCATTCATAATATAATATAATTATATAATCTATAAAACCGTCTAAATTTTCAAAAAAACAAGAAAAATTTCTAAAATTTCTTTATAGTAATTTAACCATTTTTTTCATTAAAAAATAGCTTCTTTTAAACTAATATCTTTTTCGGCTCTTGTAAAGCCCCGACAATATTAAAGGGTTTCATTTAAAAACAAACGAAAATTAGGATAATAAACCCCACTCAAAGTATAAATTACATTATCAAAATGTTTTAAAACATCTAAAATTGTCTTATAAATATCCTAATTTTGGGGATATAATATAACTTTTGACACATTTTGTGAAATAAATATGCACAATAATTCCCTATAATCAAAAGACTCGTTGAGTAATTTATATGTTGAATTCCAACGAGTCAACATATCTTTAGAAAATCTTTTTGGTCTTCTATTATGTATTTTACAAAATTTATCCAATTCTTTCATTGTTTGGGGATGTGTCTATAAAAATGAAATTGTTGTTTTTATTGGACTAATATAATTATTAAGATATCTTAAATCATTTTGTACACATAAATTTAACACATGACATACACATCTAATATGAAAAAATCTACCATTTAGATTAGGTTTACAAATTTTTATTAAATCAGTAAGTTGCATCATCAAATGAAATTGAAAAAATTTTAAAAACTAATCTGTATTCTTCTAATATTTCTTTAATTATTCTATAAATATTATCGGTCATATGTCAGTCAGCAAACACTCTAAATGCTAAAATTCTTTTTTGTCATTGAAATTTGTTATCTATCTAATGATAAATTATACCTATATAAGAGTAAACTTACTAATGATCACTCCAAATATCACTACATATAGACACACATCCATCTAAATTTGTAAATAATTGAATTAATTTTTTTATATAAACCTAATCATGATCTTTTTAATATGTTTCTAGGAATAGTTTTATGTGCAGGATTTAATGTAGTTTACAATAATTATTAAAACTTACATTTTCACCAAAACTAAATATTAAGTAATCTATTGTTACTATTTTTATAAATTCTTCTTTACTTTATTATCACTATAAATAAATAAAGATTTATGTGGAGAACTATATCCAATTATTTGTGTTTGACCCCTATTTTACTTAATTTTTTTCGATGCTTTGACTCCAAGTGCCTTTTCAATGTTCCATATCCACCTTTTTGCTTGAATTTATAAATTTACTTACAATAATTGCAAACAACTTCAAAATTACCATATTCTTTTTATATTTTTTTAAATGGATTTTGAAAATATCGGAGATAAGAATTTTTTGTGGTTGTTATTCCATTTCTACTTGTTGTTGTATCCCCACCTCCACATATTGACTTCCATTTTTTATGTTGAAAAATCTTTCACAAATTGATCTTCATCCACATCAAATGTGGATGAATATTGACCAAATCTCCTATTATCCAAAGAATTTTTATAACTTGCCATTTTTCGATAATAAATAAAATAAAACATATAATTAATTATGAAAGATAATGAAAAAATAAAAATAATAGATAATAAATAAAATTAATTATAAAGATAAACTCTATAATTAATTATGAAATTGTATAATAGAAAGATAATAATAATTAAATTATATAAATTAAAATTGGAATTGATAAAAATAAAGAGAAAATTTAATTGAATTTGAGAGAATTTGATTGAAAGATTAAGAGAGTATTAAGAATTGAGAGAATGAGAAATGAGAAATGAGAAAGTTGAAAGATTGAGTAGTATTTACAAATAAAATTTTATAGTAAAAAATAAAAAAATTAAAAGAAAAAAATTCAAGCCTAAGCCTAATGGCCATATTGTTGCCGAAAACATTTGCAGGGACCATTTAAAACATTTGCAGGGGATTGTTGGTCCTTGTAAATTTAAAACATTTGTAGGGTGGTCCCCTACAAATGTACAAAAACAGGATATTTTTAATTTAAAAAAATTTTAGTGATTTTTATTTAAAATTAATAAATTTTTTAAAATTAAATTATTGAATTGTCGGTTCATGACTCTTTGAACCAACGGTTCAAAAAAATCAAAACCGAAACCCAATTGTCAAAATCCAATTTTGATTTTAGTTCTGATTTAGGTTGGTTTCGATTATGATTTTACATTGGTTGGTTCCTCTCTGGTTCATGGGCCAAATCGGCCCTGTGGTCAGGACTAGAGTTGAAGCATAAGTCTAGGAGATATTTCGCTTACAAAATTTGCAAGCCTAGAAAAATTTGATTTGAATAATTTAAAACAACATCATTTTGACAAATATATATCAAATTGCATCTTTTGATTAATTTTGGCTTATATATAATACCAAACAAGGTTTAACTCAAACTCGATTTGATATTATACTAAACTCAAGCTAACTCGATTCGATATTATATTGAACTCAAACTGAACTTGAATTTGACTCCTTCCAAGTTGAGAAGAATTCAAATTGGCTTCAAGTGGACTTGTCGAACTTGCCTTTTTCATGTCAAACTAAACTCAAACTAACCCTTCAAGCTTGGCTTTTGAACTCATATTGAATCCAACCTTAACCCCTAATTGTATTACAAAATTACTATCACACATTGTAATTTATCTACAGTTACCTGATAGCTTTATTTTCATTTATAGGTACATTAAATGAAAAACTTAAAATTTATCATGAATTTAACATTAGTCTAACGTTGTATAATTTTATGGGTGTCTATATAGTATTTTAAGGGAAATTAAAATTTTT